>NC_079311.1:13976848-14278513 GCF_023638135.1 Falco biarmicus
AATAGGATCCAACGTGATCATAGCCATGTCTATATGACTCCAGCTTAGGGGCCTAGAAGGGTTACCAGTAGCACAAGAATCTATACATCAAGCTCCCTTGCATAGCTTGGACTTCTACCCTGAGGCCAGGTTTCTGAAAAAAGCTAGTATTAGAACCTAGACATTCTGAAGAACTGGTCCCAGATTTAGGAAAACCATATACATTTCACAATTGGCACCCTATTATTGTATGGAATTAGCCCCATAGGTCTGCTTTCAACATCAAAAAAAATTTTCTCTTCCCAAAATGCAATCTTCCCCAAAGAACACAGAGTTTAAAAACAAAACCCAAACAGAATAAAAGAAGAAAAAAAGGTTATTTTCACATTTGTTAGAATTTCCAGCTGTTCTTCTCTGTTGTATTCACTGTATTCCCATTTTTTAAGTGCAGCAGTTCATTTGCATAGTAATTATGAAGTTTAACAAATAGCATTAATGGCTGAGAGGTACACTCCATTTAAATTACTAGCAGTACTACATTGCACATTTATAACCGCAATTTAAAAATGAAAGCTCTTCAATCCTAATGTGCCATATAGATCCCCAATGCTCAGCAATATTTGTTTTTTAAGAAGGTAAAACCTCTTCCCCAGTCCATTGTGAAAGCTCTGCTCTTTAGTGACTTCCAAAACACTATTCATAAATACTGATTAGGCACTATTTCACCATAGGGTGCTGCATTACTAGCACAGCTCCCTACGCAGGGCCAAACTGGAAATGTTAGCATAGTAAATCAGGCCAAATGTCCTGGTAATTCTATACAGGAAAGATCATCTTTAATAAACAGACGTTAACTGGGGACTCAGTTCATTTTAGTTTTAGTTTGTAGGTGTCAAATGCCAGGGACTGATTTAAGGGGAAAAAGCTATGGGCAAGGAATGCATAATGTGATTGCACCATTTAAAGGGAAAAAGCTTGAGGACACAGAGTGTTTGCAGTGTGGCTGGCTGACAAACAGCAAAGGGAGTGGATCCAAGAGATAATTCATTCTGCTAAATAATGGGACACATATGTTATCTGGTACCTTCTTGAAAGTGCCACAAATTGGCCACTTCTACAGCTTGTTATGAAAGGCTTCTGTATACCTGCAGAGTTCTTTGACTGCTCTTTGGACTAGTGCCTCATAACACCCTGTTAAGCATAAAATGTACTAAAGGCATTAAGACTTTTTTTAATTGTCAAATCATTACAGAAGCAGTGTAGAAATTAGAGAGGCGTTCAGCTGTCCATCATACTTCATTCGTACTTCTTATAATCACTAAATACATAGTAAACAGTTGTGTCCATTTAGTTCTTAAACATAGTATTTCATAAGAAAAAAAAAAACCAAAAAACACCATCACATTTCACCCAGGATATTTGGCTGCAATTACACTGTCAGAGCCATTTCCCCGCCCCTGTGATAGCCCTGCATCAGGCAAAAACTTTGGCTTCTCTCTGTTCCTTGACATATGAAGGATTCTTGAATGTTTGGCTGTACTGGAATCTACAGTGCCCTTAGAGGCCACCTGGAGGGATGTGCAGGTAAGGTACCAATTAATTACTGCACACTTCTTTTCTGACAAGCTTCTCTTAAAAAATGGCACTTCCACTGCTGGTAAACAGTGTTCCAACATTGTTTCCAGAAATGTCAATTAGATCTGCAAGAAACATGACATGAGCCTGGAGAATTATTATTTCACTTGGAGATTTATACCACCCAATACCATTTATCCCTCCATGAGTTTAGGAACCTAGCATACATTAACAGTGGGAAAATAATACAAGTCTTTGGTGTGGCTTGGTGCACTTTTCCACCCTTAGACTTCATAAAAGTTGTCTACCATATTTGAAAACACTGTTCCTCATGCAGAATTTGACAGACAAGTTAATGTTGACTGCCCTGAGAGCTCTCTCCTTTGGCCCAACCCACCTTTGATGGAAAGAGGTGAAGCCTGGAGGAGACAATCTGTCTGTACCTCACCATGCTCAAATTTGCAGGCTTTACTGTAGGTCTTACACAATTTCTTGACAGAATTGACAGAGTCTTTGGTACATCAGAGAATGCACTAAAGAAGAAAACCTCCCTATTCTGCTAAAACTCATACCCATGTCCTTCCCACATCAAGTCACTTCAGTAATAATAATAACCCTGACAGTGCTATGGATGCCCATGCAGAAGAGCATTGATGCAAGACCTGTGCCTTAACATTAAAAACAGCATAAAGGAAAACTGCCTTGCCAAATTTTGTTCTTGGCATGACAAAGAGATTGCTTTTCCAACCTATGGTGTCTTCAACACTCTGACAAGCCTCTCATTACAAGTCTCCAGAGAAATGGAGGAGGAAAACAACCCTCAAGAGAAAGAAGAGATCAGCCTGGTGTGGTAAAGGACCACTAAACATTACCAGCCATGACAGATCGTTCAGTTTCTTCCAGGAGTTTCACAGCATTGCACTGTTCAGGGAATTGAATACACTGTATTTTGCTGCACTGGGATTTTAAGGATTTGCCTTGCAGAATGCACAGATTTCTACAGAGTGGTAAACAGAGAAATATTGGCTTTTCTACAGAAAATACATTTTCCTCCAAGTATTCTTTACATTCCTTACATCAGGAACCTCAGTTTACCAGAAAAAGGCTTTTTCCCTTTCTGAATGATGAAAAAGTCAATAGGAGATTTTAGCTCTAAATATGACCTTTCTTGTGTTATCATGTTATACCATGTGATACCATGACAAAACCAGTCACATAACACTTTGACTGGAAGAAGTAAAGGAAGACAGAGATTTTTTTTTTTCTGAAAACGCATCACTGATATTAAGGCAATTATGTTAGGTTTAACGTTCAATTATGTTAGGTTTATTCATGGATCATAGGCTGTGGTGATCCAGTCTTTAAGAGGTCTTCTATCCAGTGTCCATATTAGAGTATTGCATGATCTTGGGAAAACACAGCTAAACTAACTAATAAGGTGACATGACGTAGTGATTTTGAGATGACATTGCAGTGCTAGAAAACAGACAAATACCACTGCAAATCAATAGTCAGAACACAAAAGTTACTGTGTATAACCAGAATATGTTGACTAATCCCTGGCCTTTCACAAATTTGCAAGGAAATATCATTCTTGTCTTCTTTCTGCCTATGGAGGAAAACAGATTGATTAGTGACTTAGGCACCACTCACAGCTGCATCTCTGTTTCTCCTGATTTCTCGTGTCAATGCCACCACTTCCAAAATTGTAGTCATGTTCTCTGATGGTGTGTATGGTGAATGCACATATACACAATACTATGTAAGAAAGGGAGTCACAGTTGCTGCAAAAAAGTCCTTTGTTAGAACTTTATCCTGCCTATACAGCAGTTTAGGAAGGCTGTCAAAGATAGTCAAGCTTCCTAGTATGGTTTATGAAAACAAATGTACACCCATATTTTTCATAATACTGAAATACAGTTTGTTTCATTTTAGTAAAATACTATTTTGCTTAATGTTATTTGCACTATAACATAACGATCTTCTACAAAAATATATTTTTAATACAATTTCTTCCCAGACTTGATAATAAAGCATAAATTCCTGTATGCTTTATACCATTTCAAATTTCAAAGGACAGACAGTAATAGCCTTGGTATTGCTTTTGCTGGCATTTGGGTAAATTAACTGTATAATGAGTCCTTGATTGTCCTCAACCAAAACTTTGTCGGACAAGTTCATTTACAATGCTCAAACAGAATGACTTTCCAATCTGGCTTAGAGGCCCCTAGATTGCTGCAAATGTGACCTGACATTTCCTTATAGGTGAAATATTAGATTATAGCAAGGAATACAATAACATAATTTTATTTTAGAGTCTAAGTGAAAGTGATGGTCAAACAGATTAAGATGTAAAATCCCTTTGTAAAATTAAATGATTTATAATCTGATGCATACCCCTTGTTTTATCTGCCATATAATAAAATTATTTTATGCAATACAGTAGCTGTATTCATTGGTATTGCTGACAAAACAAATCCAGTATCATTGCTGGGCGGGGGGGGGAGGGGGATGGGGGGTATGAGGATGACATCAAGAAGGCAGTTATTCTGACTTCTAAAGTCTTATCTCTAAAATAAGAACACTTGCAAATTTTGGCCATTAAACTGGTTTTTCTTTCACCTATAATGTTACTCGGAACCATCAACCTTCTAGCCATCTTTTTACAATATCAATGTTTTAAATGACTAGATATTTTCATACTTTCTGTGGTTAATCAGCAGATTTACATCAGTCTCTAATTGTTTGCAATTTTGTGCCCACAAGCAACTGGATGACCCAGACAGCCTAGGTGTAATTGTTTAGAAGCCTGGACATTTCATAACTAACTCTTATCCAATGATTTAACCTAATGCCATCAATCCACATCAGTGAAACTGCAGGATTAAAATCAGAAGTAGTAGCTAAAATTTGGTCTAAAAGCTTTGATACACTTTTTTAAATCTTAGGTTTTTTTCTGTGTAACTCTTAGGAGTCTTACCCTATTAAAATTTATAGGTAATTCCTTCAACTGCTCATTTCTCCTGCAAACTACTACTACTGGTCAGACCGCATACTTGAAAAGCATAGTGAACTTATAACAATTAATTCATCAAGATGAATGATATTTACAACAGAAACTTTCAATTTCTATCTTAAGTTATATAGCTCTTTCTCTTTGTTCCATTTTGTGATCAGAATTTTGTGATGTTTGAACTTGTGCAATGCCTCTTGATAAGCAAGTAGAAGCAAAAATGAGTCATTCAATGGAAAATACTATGGATTTCCAGAAAGTCACAGTTTGTTCTGCTAACTCGGTACCAACACAGAAAGAAATACGAAGACTCCATTGTGTTTAATGACTGTGTTGTGTTCTTCTCTTAATGAAACTAATGCACACACACAAAACACCAAAAAGAAAAAAAGCAAACAAAAAAGCAAACAAAAAAAGGAAAAGAAACATCAAATCCTGGCAACGTTGTGAAATGAGCTAATAAGAACAGGCCATCTTCTGTCAACACAGATCAAAAAGCATTTCTGCAATCCCAACCATAAACTCAACCAATAAAAGCAAAGAAAAATGTTTCTCTCCTTTTCATCCTGGAATATTTTGACCTTAAGATTATTAGATGTCATGGAGCATCTCCCATGTCACAATTCTGACCCAATGATTGCCTTTTCTTTATGCTGTTTTAATGAAATGGGTGAATAACTTCCAGGAAAAAAAAATAAAATCTAGCTAACGTAATTGTTTAACCTCTGCTAAACACATAAAATTCTGTATTCTTATCTAAACTGTTAGCTCTGTATTTGATCAACACTTTTGTCAAGACTTTGTAGGTCACTCTGCATATATTACCTATATTTCTGTAATGATTTTCCAAAGAAAAATTTGTTTTCTAGTTGTACCACAAGTTTCATGCCCTCATAACCTACTGCCAGCCTGTGTTTTTCCATCAGCCTTTGGATCTGACAAACCAATCATTTTCTTAAGATTGTATATAATATAATATCACAGGTGGCAGATTTTCTTAGTAGGGGTTCAGAATTTTGAAATCCATTAAAAGATGCTGCCATCTGTATCACAAACAACTGGTTTCTCTTACTCTCCAGTTCATATTGCCATGCTGTGAGACTGCATCTTCCTGCATGGCACTGAACACCGAGTCACAAAGACTCTGCATTTTATAGAAGTTTCTAAGCAAAGCTTGCCATAACATGCCAGAGGCACCCAAGGCCAGCTGTGAAGTGTACTGGTACAAGCAAATCACCCAAGGACCATTTAGAAAAGGGGAAATAGTATTATTTGTCAGCATGACTCAAAACCTTAGACGTTTGAGATGAGGTCCTTAGTCTACCTAAACAAGTTAATACAGTTGTAGGTCACCTGCACACATAAAACATGTCTGTGAGGTCACAGAGCACTAAACATTTGTCTCTTCTTTTATTCCAGTTGTAAAACACTGCCTGTAATGTGCCTTCAATGTCATATTGCTCAGAAAGGTGAAGGCAACAGCAAATAATATGTGTTCTTCACTCCTTACTCAAAGAAAAAAAATAAATGAAAGAAACCACAAACAAAACCCCACCAGGCACAGAAACAGTGCTGAAGCTCCTAGAAGCAGAGTGACATTGCTATTTCCTGGTCAACAAGCTCTGCAGCTCAGGGAATGTCTTTCACAGGCTGTCTGTCACCTTGGGTTCAGACTTGAAATTTCTTCTGTTGATCTCAGACATCATTTTGTAGAATTAACCTGACCTCAGTTAGCACAAGTATGACTTTGGGAAGAGCTTTAGCAATATTATTAAGTACACAAAAATCATTCAGTTGCTTAGAGAAACTGTTTATAAGTAAATCTGCATGACTTGCCCTTCAAGTAACAGCATTTAGCCATCTGTACACATAGAGGGTTTCTTAACCATTTTGCAATATAACAAAATAGAGATTTTTTTGCAGCAAATCAGGTCAAAGGTATAAAACAAAAAGAAAATGAAGACACATTCTATTGGTGCCTTTGAGAACTTTAAATTAAAAACAAAACCAAAATAAACAAAAATCCAACCACCAAAAAAACCCCAAAATAAAACATCAACACACACACAAACCAACAAAACCAAAGCACTCAAACCCCCAGAAACTACTTCTATTGCAAATCTATTGTATACCAATATGTTTTTTTTCCCCACAGCAAAGATTTGACCACATGGAACGAAAAGGGGAAAAAAGTCTTTGAATTCCATTTCAACATTTTCAAGTCAATAGGACGTCTCAGTCGCTTACAACACATCTTAGTTATATTTTTTAAAAGAGCCAGAATTAGTTGAAAGCAATTTAATTAAAACTGATTTTATAGTGAAAAGAAGTGCAAGAAGGGCATATACTGCAACACATCTATCACATTACCCTATCTCAATTTCAATTGTATATTCAAACACAGGGCCAGCAAATTAATGTCACTAGAACTTTTAAGAATTGCTGGTAGGCTACAGAGTCACTCTGAATTAGTGTTGTTTCTCTTTCCTCCCTTTTTCATCCATCTTGCAGGAAATTGTAAAAGTTTTCCAGTTATACTGGTCAACTTTTTCATACAGACCTCTGTTGGGTTTCTTTATTACAACAGATAACTGGCTTTGGGAGGATATTTACTACTGAAATGAGAAAATTATATTCTATCAAACAGGTTCAACTTCAGCAGATATATATACATATTGAGTTTTTGGAAGCATGTATACAAACCTTTTTGAAGATTGTTGTTCCAGTTGGAGAGACAGTTGGACATCTTATGAATCAAACCCTCATCCACTGCATTTTTAAAAATCAAATGCAGCATTGATTTTAGCTCAGTCTGCAAAAAACCCCAATAACATGTAAACATTTATGTTCTACTTCAGCTACATTTATGTTCTGCTTCAACTGATGTTATGACGCCTCTGCAACAGAGTGGTAACAATTTGAAAAGTGATCCAGGGCACTAGCCACTGTCACGGTTCCTACTCATCTAGTACCAGCAGGGCAAGGCGTCCCATCAAAATCTTCAGGCAGCCCCAACAGCATCGCGAGAGGCATGATGCCCAAGTTACAGTAAGCCAGTGCTAGATAACAGTAGAAAACCAGTAATCACACCTGTGCTTAGCTTGGGATAAGAAGGTGCACAGAAGTGGCTACTACAGACAAGGGGACAGGCTGTCCGAAACCAGTTTATGCTGAAGGAACGTGTTTGTTTTTTCACAGCCTCAGCAAAAAAGCAAACCAAAAGGGTCTGGCATTTCCATGTGTAATTTTTCCACATATGTAGATGGAAATATTTGTAATGTCTCTGTGTTGTCTGATACTGGTTGGAGTTACACTGCAAGGATTCAGTGCTTTAGCAGAAACTGATTTGGTGTGATGGGACTTGATGTGTGTAGATTTTTGGTTTTACTTTCTATTTTAAAAAATATTTTTAAAACGTTCTTGTTGAAACTGTTAACCCTCTCCATTCTTTCAGGAACACCCCATTTCAATGATATAATGCATAAAGCTTCAAAGGTTTTTATATATGACTATAATCTAAGTAATAATATTACACACAATGTTCCATTCTGATTGAAATTAGCACAAAAAAGAAAAATAGTATTCGTATTAAAATCATGGGTCAGATCCCTGTTTTAGTGTAGACTGTCATTTGTAAAGGCTAAACAGTTATTAGCACAGTGCCAGAGTAATAATTAAATTAGATTGCCTTTTTACAGTATGACAAAAAATATAAACCATCGCATCATTTTTGCTTCCTCTCTTTACATTAAAAAAGGTTATTTTCAACATATTTTCTTGGGTTTCTCTTTACATTAGGTCAGCAGACTCACAGATATAAAACAAAGACAGGAGAGTTAATTAACATCTGCTGATGGAATAAACAGTTACAATAAAATGCACGGTGAAGAGAGAATACAGTTCTGCAGAATTTAGACCTTATGCCTATGGGACTCATATTAAGCAAATGAGAATTCCTGTTAAGAAACAAGAAATCATAATGTAATAATAAACACAATATATTTAAAATTTAAATGAAAGTATTCGGATCCAAAGAATTTTGTAAAGAGGAAGCTTTGCAAAGAGTAAAGAGTCCTATAAATGCAGCTTGCTGACATGTAAAAGACAAATATTTTAGATTACACACAGTAGTTCAAATCATAATCCCAAGAGACGGAACGCACACAAGCAGATCTTTGTATAAGGTAATAAACATAAACACTTGAATGAAAAATGTCATACGTGTTAGTAAGGAAAGAAAAAAGGAATAAAACCAATATCAAGATTGCACAGTTGTTGTGTGGGAAAAGTGTGTACAGTTTAGAAAATGATATTGTTAAAGATAATCTGAAAGTCTGAGGTATCATTGCTATTTCATATGAGCCACCACGTACGTGAACAGAAATCCACAAAATTATGATAAACTTTTTGCATACAACTGTCCAGGCCCGGAATGGTCGGGTCTGGGGAGATTCTTTGTGATTTCCAGAGTGAGATTAAGACACAAACGAGGTGAAATGCCGTAAAGAAAAGAAGTTTAATGGTACTTGCATAGAGGCAGGAAATGGAGAGAAAGAGAGGAAAAATAAAGTAAAGAAAGGTGCAATAGCTACCACCACACGGAGCTGGGGGTCCGTCAGCCTGGATCGACTTCACGGCAGGTGGGGAATTCCACCCGGTGCTGGTTGTCATAGTTCGTTTATAGATGTTCGAGAGCTGTTCACCCAAAAGTCTCTGCTCCTTCCAAGAACTATTTTGCATAGCCTCACCCCTCACTCAGCAGTGGTGCAAGCACCCGTACTGTCATTTCAGAGAATTTTTCATCCTCTGGGCTCTAGGCGTACTTGCTGGGGTGAGGGTACAAAACAGGAGATGCGTGGTTTTCGTGGTCGAACAGATGCAACGATGTCTGGATAAACATCCGTGGTTCGCCAAAGCAAGATGTAGACAAGTTCTTTACAGGGTCTCTGTGTTGTTTTGTGGTCAGCCAGCAATGTTGAGATAGATAGCACAGTCCCGATAACGTCCTTCACAACAACTGCTTTTTCAAAGCTCTTTTTCAAAACCTTGACCAAAATTACTAGAAAACTGTTACAAATTTTATGGAATAAAATTAATATTTATCTGTTATTAAAAATAGTTCAGGTTCCAGTTGGAAGGGAATATAACTGTGAAGTTAACACTCATGGAAACTTACTTATAGCATGTGTTGTGGCAGTAAAGGTCTTTTGTCTAGGCTCAGACATTTATTCTTCAGCTCTGATATGGTACCAGTGCTAAGGTGCAAATGTTAAGGATAAAAGAATAATTTACTTTCTTAGGCTAACATGCCCTTTAGTCTCCTTGCCACACTGACACCTGCATTTCTAGTTTTACTAGCTCCTCTTCTTTTCATTGCACCCATTCTATGGAAAGTTACTACTGCTGTGATAAAGTGAGATTGAAAGTTCCTCTTCAGAAATCAACACCAAGTCACTGAATTGGGTAGTTCATGGGTGGTGTGAGTTACATGTCGTAGTTTAAGTCAGTTTCCTGCCAGGAGGAGCTGAACTGAAACTTTATTGCAAAACAGTGAAAGAATACCCTCTAAGTATTCTGCTAAACTCCTGAGGCACAGTAATATTTGGTTCTCCCTTCTTCTGGTACATGTAACTGTCCCATCAAAAGCAAACTGTCTTTAGATGACTGAAGCTACTTGCAAGGCAAGAGTGTTGCAAGGAGGGAAAAAGAGGGTGTCAAGTCAAGCTGAACTATTTTTGTAATAGATTTGTAAATGAAAACTAATAATGATTGAGTTGAAAAAGCCAGAGTAACAGGTACAGTAAATACATTTTTTTAAAACTGCCTTATTACACCCTCCTAAAAATTATTATTTTTTTTTAAGTCTGTTACGTAGCAATCGTAAGAGGAAAATAATTGCTTTCTTTTTGTTTGAGCAACATCGGTACTAAGTGGAAATAATGCTGAGGGGAGAAAATTTTCCTCATCCTCTTACTAATAGTGTGAGGAAAACAAGCTGCATATATATGAAACCTTTCCCTGACAGAAGAACCAGGAAATGGAGCCTGCAGGTACATAAGAACTCATGTGACTCTGGCCTGAAAACCTGCACACCCATCTCCACCATCATCCAGCCCTCCACTCCATGCTGTGGTGCCCAGTGCCTCGCCTGCCAGTCCCTCCTGCAGCAGCCTTTTGCTCCTGCTCACTGCCTTGCCTTTCTGGTGGACAGCTGTCACAGGCTGTAATGCAAGCTACACAACAGTGGCAGCACTTCAGTCATTTGTCACACTGCTCTGGTATTTGGATCATTAATCCAAGTCTCTGTGGACACAACATTTAGAGCAAGTGCTTCGGCAACATATATACAAGACACTTGCATTTTTTTTCAGCTAAAACTGTTCCCTCTACTCTCTCCTGCATCAAAGGAACTATCACTCACACAAGAGTTCATCTCATGCATACAAATTATTGACAAGATGTAGTGGTATTAGGCAGACGGTTTGCCAAGTAATCATATACATTACCTCAGAAAACATGGGGGAAAATAAAGTGAGAGTTTCCAGATGGCATAATTTTTTTTTCTTTAGTCACTAAAATTAAAAGGGAAATTAGGAATATGTGTACAAGTGAAGTTAGTACATTAATTAAAAAAACCCCCACAACTAGACAGTTGTACATTTGGTAGGATATACTGAAAGGCTCATCTTGTATATTTTTCAACCAACATGCGAGACAACTGCAGCAAAACCTCCTTATCAAAAGAGGTATTTTGTATGTCCCCTCTAGCAAAGGCATTCAGAAAAATACATGACTGGACAACGTAAAGTCCTGAGCAGTTTGGTTTGGTTTTTTTGGTGGTCGTGTCCCTGTCCCCCGTCCCCGTGTCATGTCGTCACCCCCACCCCACCCCTCCCCCCCCAAAAAATGAAAACAAAACACAAACCAAAACAAAAACCAACCCACTTTTATGGGTTTCAAATCAGGTGCCTCATAAGTTGCAGAGGTACCCAAAATCACTAGACACCCTGGAAATCTTGACCAGGGAAAGAAATAGTTAAGGATGATTTTAGTATTGTTTGCTGAGGTTGTCTTTATTTATCTCTGACTCTTCTGTGAAGCTGAGATATAACTATGTTGCCTTTACAAAAAGACTGCAACAGACCACAGCAGAGTGTATTTTGCCATGTGCTCCACTGTATTCTTACCCTAATGGATGAACCTCAAAAGATTTGGAAATTGTGTTTAGATAAGTCTCCATCTACTCAAGGAAATTATATTCAGAGAGGCTTAGCTTCCACATAGGCTCCTAGAAGCCAGAATTTCAAAAGCAGTCAAGTGTTTTTCTTTGTGCCTCCATACACACCACTGTGCTGGAACAGCCATGATGCTAGAGCTGAATTCGGCTTCTGCTATGTAGCAGCAGGAATACTCAGGAAGCAGATCCAGGGCAGCCCCACTGGTAAGCCCATAAAGGAATTCTTGGGCAGATCCTGCTTATCAGGACACACCTGAAAGTGTGGATGGAGCTGCTTGCTCTCACACAGAATAGCTGCGTGGTGCTTTCCTGCACATCTATCCAGGAGCTGTCACGCGGCCAATGCGAGGCAGACACATTGGTATAAAGGTTCCCCTGGAAAAAGAAACACCGCGTGCCACACAGGTGGAGATAATGCAGGCAGGCTGTCCTAAGACTGAATCTGAGCTCCTTAAAGACAACATGGCCATAAATTGCCAGGTGTCATGAGTGCACTGGACTTCCTGCAGTCCCTGAAGAGGCAAATATAAATACAGACAACTCTTGTGTGACACCAAGAGACTTTGCCTTTTCCCTGCTAAGCAAAGGCAGTCCCCTGCTCTGCATAAAATATTCTGTGTGTTTCATTTTCTAATCCCTAAATCTGTCATCACTGCAGCCCCTGACACTAGGCATCAGCATGTTCATCGGTAGTTATGAAAAGCACATAATTGCTTTAGTTTGTTCATTGGTGTCTAAAACCGCATAGCACAGGAAAGACATGTCCAAAATCCCTTGTTGCAGCTTTTGTATCTGCAGGTACTGCAGGGAAAGTACTTGTTGTGAAAGAGCACAACCTCCTTTAGTGACAGGGATATTTTCAGTGAGTTTTCTGTGCTCAAGGACCTGAAAACTTAACTACCTTGTTAGGATTCATACTAGAGATTCCTTTCAAAAGTCCTGTTTGTGCAGATTTAAATGCTCCTTGAATTTAGTTATTGTGAATAAATAAGTCAAGAACAGCAAAACATCTAGTGCTTGTTTCTGTACAAAGTACTGCACGTTCACGTTATGCACTGAGAAGCAGCATACTCAGTAGCTGGGATTACTAATTCAGAACTGAGAAATCTAGCTTTTATCCTAGCTCTGCCATGATTTACTGTGTGATTCTTGGATAATCCCTTCACCTTCCCAAACTTCTGTTTCCTTCCTTTTTTGTGTTGTAGTAATTTAGAATACAGTATCTCCCATGACAAACACCTTCTCCCTTGTGCCCTTAGCAGAAGGATGTAGGACCTGAAGTGCAAGATCTAAATTCAGATTGCTTAAACTGTACTGATGCTGCAGCAAACAAGAAGCACTAACATAAATACTTCCTTTTTACCACAAACATGTGTAGCATTTCTTCCTTATTCCAATAATGCTAACTACTGTTGAATGCAGTCAGCAGTGCAAAAAGAATATGCTTACTTTTGCATTTCATGCAAAGCAGTTCTTTGGTTTGAAGCCATCTGTTTTTATATTCCAGATGTGATTCCCCAGAGCAGGTCACAAATAACCCTTGTTCATCTCAGGACAAAAAAAAAAAAGAGAGATTCCAAAACCTGGGGTAATGAGGCTTACCGTTTGCTCTTGTAGGTATATTTTTTCAAGTTCTCTGTTTCAGTCTAGGATTTTTTACTCACTGCTTACACTGGAAAAATGTTCTAGAACATCCTTCCTCAGGCAAATTACTTATAACAAATGCTTGCAAATGGAAATTTGGGTTTGCTTTTATTTTTTAAAAAAAGAAAGATCACAAGCCAAAAAAAAAAAACACCCTCCCTTTTTACCCTGCAGGTGAACAGTATTTTACTTCTGAATTCCAAAACAGTGACAGAATTGGGGAAAAAAAAAAAATCTTTGAGGAAACTGCACTAGTCTAACCTCAAAAAGGAGGATCTATAGTGTGCTGTAGACACGCAACACCTGTCCTGAGTGGTCATACCTTTCTACCCACAGCAGCTGAGGCACTAGCACAGAGTGGAAGATAAACTGGTTTGCACCGACCCATGGTTTGGCTGGCTCAGTTATATCTGCAGTACCATCCAGACACTGCAGCGTAGCTATAACCTTGCTTATAACACTTTAATGTTCTCATTGGGCGTTTCACTTCTGCTTTAAATACAACTGTATTAGAAGAATAAGGTGAAAAATAGGAGTGTATAAGTCTCTTTCACTCTCCCCAGATACTTCTCTGAGTTTGTTTTTTTGTTTTCCTCAGAGTTTGCTCTTTGAGTACAAAAGATAATATTGTACACACATTCATTTGTTCCATACATTCATTTGTTCCATTGTTGTAGTCAGAGTCCAACTCCATTTGCATCACACAGGGCACCAATTGTCACAGCACAAACCAGTAAGCTGCAACAAGGCTTTTACTGTCAGTCAGATTCCACTGTTTGTATTGCTTCTCCTTCCTCCAGAGGCCAGACCACACTCCTCCTCCATCCAACCACCTCCCCCACACTCCTCAGGGCTATTTAACCACTTAGTGGAATGAGCTACAGCTGCACTTCATCCATGTCAATCAACCCACTGCCGCTGAGGCAAGGCCACAGCTGCATGTTATCAATGCTAATCAGCCCACTGCCTTCAGTCCTCTACATTCCAACAGTATTTTCAGCTAATGAGTGTGCTTACTTTTGAGTAAGTTCAAGGAAGAATGCTTAAGTTCAGGAACATACAACCCTAAACACCAACGATGTGGTGGCTCTTACTCTTTGGCCTTGGTGTCTGGAAAAGTGCATTGCAAGCTCACATACAAGTTAGGCATTTGAGTAAATTCCAGTTAGGTCAGATTAAATGTAGGAGGTGGATTTGACAAGTGAACCTGGACACTAGCCTTGATCCTGCTTACTGTTGTACTTCATACCTTCTTCAGCAACCCACCCAGCTTCTGCACTGTCCTATGCCCTTCAGGACTGTTACAACCAAGGCACACTGCAAAAAGGCTGGGTCTCAATGCAGCCTGATTAGCACATGGTAAAACTTACCTTGCCAGCTATACTAAGGCTACATAAAAGCCTAAAGAAGCTGAGGGAATCAGCACAGCCCCTAGCAATCCTCAGGATCACAATGCTTTTATTTCCCCAAGGCCCTGACCCTAGGAGTCTCAGATCAATAGACCTGAGCTGGTGGTGGCCCCTGCACACCTGTGTCCTCTGCAGGGCTCATCCATGTAATTCAGTTGCACACAATGAGCTCTGCAGCACATTTCATTAGTGATAATGGATAAACTGCCCTGGTCAGTAGTTCATCAAAGTGATGCTGTCCTTGCATGCCTTCACCCCTGGCGCAGCTGCTGCACACCTGAGAGGCGCATGAAATGTGTCAGGGAGGCTTTGCTCACCTTTGCAGAGAGCACAGCCCCTGGCTTGCATGAACTTTTCTCCCTGCTTTTGTGACAATATTGCCCTTGCCTAAAGCTTTGCTTAAGTGCTAATATTTGTATAATGTGCTGTCTCTCCCGCTGATCTGTGATGAAAATGCAGGTTGCTACACTTCATCTCAAGCAAGGCACTGAGTCATTGGTCTCAATACGCTAATGCTGGTGTCTACCCTTGACAAAGGCATTTGTGTCATTAGTCTCATACAAGGTTATAAAATGTAAAAATAACTACAGACTTGTGACTTAAAGGTTCTGCATTTTAAAAGGAAAGACAGTAAGAATTATCAGAGCTTTGAGCTTAAAGAAAACTGTATCTTACAGAGCACACTATTACACCTTTATTCAGGATGATATTGACATTGCTGTAATTCATGAAGCTACTATCAACCTACAGATTTATAAAGCAAATCAGGATTAGGAAGTCCTGTGTGTATGCAGAGCAGTTCATTTAACACTGCAGCAGCAAACAAGGGTCAGATCTCTAAGCAGGCATAAACCATAGGGTTTTATTCAGCTTCCAGGAATAAAATTTGAACACCTCTGAAGATTTTCCATTCCTTTCTGTACTAAATTTTTGCATTCCAATTTACATTATTAAACAATGCAACTTTAGAGGTGCATAACAGTCAGTTTTGATACTTCATTCCTTTCTTGCACCTTCATTTTCAGAGTATGAAGAGTATCCACATGACAGGGAATACAAATAAGAGGACTGTATTTCTACTAATCCATGCTTGTTGAAGGAATTTGCATCTCTCAGCATATGATGGAAGTGTCATGTCGATGATCCATTCCCAGAAAAATTCCCATCAGTTTCTCCATTAGCAATTTGCCAGAATGGAGACTGGAATCAAAGTAGAGAAAAATATTGGCTGCATGTAAATGAGCTATAAATCTATTGCTAATGTCACTGGGACTGATGTCTCAGACAGTGATTCCAGGTCATTTATTCCCCTTGAAATTCTTTAATGATTTCATAAGAATCTTTCTAAAGAAAATATATGATCTAATTCCCTGTTAATATAGAAAAGAAATCAAAATGTAAGATTGACCTTTATCAAAACCTGATAGGCAGATGAAGAAGAAAAAATTACCCTTTCTTAAGATCTCATGGATTTTGAGTCTGATTTTTGGAGGTTCCGAAGGCTTGTGATGACACACATGCATTGTGTCGCACAGATGAAGAAGTCAGGAGTGGAAATTTCAGTACAGATTCCTTGCATGCAGGTGCTGAAGACAATGGTCACGTTTCCTCTATTTCTTGTCCATTCTGGGCACATGGAACAGCAGGAGCATATCCCCACAGCCTAGACCTAACTGTACTCCCTCAGGCTTGGAGAAGTATCAGCTGGAGGTTGCTCTGAGGGTTGCAGCCAATGGACACAAGGGCAGGGCTGCCGCCCAGGGGGAACAGGGCACGGGGAAAGGAGAGCCAACCTTGGGAAAGGAGAGCCAACCTTGGGACAGGAGCACTGTGCAGCTCTGCCCCAGGCAGGGACAGCCCTGGCAGACATCAGTGGGACCAGGGGCAGCTCTGGGGTGAAGGCCCTGTAATTTCAGTAGGATTAGGGTTGTCCCTCAATGAATAAACAAACTTTTCACTGAGGATGCAAAACCCAGGACATTTCTGGAGGTCTGACTTTCCCCTTAAGAAGTTTTAATGGAACAAAACAAGCTTTTGAAAAGCTAAGGTGGAAAATAGGAAGATTGTAATGCATGTGTTCAACTCATTAAGTTTTCCTTTTTGGAAAATATTTACTACAGTGTATTACAGCTAAATTAAATTTGGTGAATGGATCTCTCCTAAGGGAATAAACTAAATTAAACTAGGAAGAAATAAAATCTAACTGTATTGCTTTTTCTATAATGCAGCAGCAGGAATTCTGACTCAGTTTTTACCTTTGGTAAGAATCATAGAACCATAGAATGGTTTGGGCTCAAGGGACTTTCAAGATCATCTACCTCCAATCCCCCTGCCATGGACAGGGACATCTTCCACTAGACCAGGTTCCTCAAAGCTCCATCTAACCCGATCTTGAACACAGACTTACATTTCATCAATCAGAATAACATATTTTGTACTTTAAAGCAGAAAAGCAGGTGAGGAAAATAATAGAAGAAAAAATATTTTTCAAATCTTCCTGCATTTTATATGTGAAAGATATATTGAAGTTAACAAACAGTCCCGCTTGCAAATTATACCATACACATTCTGCATCTCCCTGTTTAAACGATAGGGGGGGAAATTACAATCTAGTTAACATGGTTGCATTTTAGCTTTAAAAAATCCATTGTTATAAAACATGGCTCCCCTTACATCAAGCAGATATAGAACACTAGAGCCATTATACTGTATCTATGTACACTCCAGAAGTAGACTGATAAATAGACAGGAAAAGGGGACACAGTAAATAAGAAAAGCTATATTCAATACCACATGGGAAAAGTAAGTGATATAATAAGGTTATGGACGTTAAAAAATATAAATATATATATATATACCTGTGACATGCACAGATTAAAACGTATACATCAGACATAACACTATGTATCTAAGCCTTTTTGCTATTGTGTTTTGGGGGGGGGTTACTGAAACAACATGAGAGGGTTTGCACATTGGTCTGAAGTGCCCAGAGCCTGCCTCATCCTAATCCCACCACCCTGAAATGGCTCCAGGGCTGGACAACATTACACTTCCATACCTGGCGTCTCAACACCAGCATATTTGTGTCCTATCTTGTCAGACATTTCGGAGATGCTCTGTTGGAGTCACCCAGTAGAGCATAAGTTATTTTTTATGACATTTTAAGGAGCAGGAACACTGAACATGGAACTCTAGCCAGTATTAAGCATTAATTAAATATTGCAACATTCAAGTATTTCCTTGTTAGCATATTGACAGATAATATCACTCCACAAGTGTCTATCTTCAGTGTACTTACTTTTCCAGGTAACAAACCTCCATTCAAATGGATCTAAACTAACAAACTCTAAGAGTGAAAGAATATGAAGTCTTCCATGAAAATACCTAATATGTGGATAGTTTTCTCATACTCCTGGGAATGCACAATGCATGAAGCAAGCCTAAGAGTGACTACGGAAAAAACAGGTAATACCTATAAACATCAGATTGCATATGCTGCTAAAACTCTTACATGTGGAATAGCTCCACAGCTTCTACTTTTCTTGTTTGCAGCCCAGAAAATGTGGGATGGTCCCTCCAAGTTCCCATTTCTCCTGATTTATTGCTCCTTTACTGGAAGTGTGGGATCAGTTTAAAGCAGTTAGAGAAATTAGGCCCACTGAGGTCAGTTGAAGCAGTATTCTGGGCACCTCTGGTCTTCTGTGATTCATTTAAAGCACACAGAAAAGCAAACAGCAAAATAAGTTTGTTTATTCATGCATATACTGGTAATGGACTGCCCATATATACATGCAGAATGTATGTGTGGACAATAAAAAACTTTGGCATCATTTTAGAGTATTAGTATTAGGAGCCTGACAAGTTGACTGGAATGGGAAAGCATTTTGTCTGAAGCCTTCATGTCCTCAGTGTTAAACAATGGACTTTGTCTGAGCCAACACGCACATGAAATAATTGAAAAATTTTCCAGTTTTACTAGTCCTTAGGGACATAATTTTTGTAAACTTCTTTTCTCATCTGCAAAGCAGACATTTCTTAGATTCAACTAGTCTGCCATTACTTTTTGCAGAAAGAGACATAAACAAGTAAATCTTTCCAACCACCAATACCTCTACTAGCTGCTGAGTGGAGGAGATTTGACAAGTGAGCAACAAAGGGATTGGTTCAATGAATGCACACATCAAATTAGGACCCTGGGAAACAAAATATACAGTATAATATAGCTCTACTAATAATGTATTAGTTGACAAATTATGTGCTGGGGGATGGCTAATATAACTACATATGCTCTGCCATAAATACAATATTCCGTTAACTTAATTTCAAAGCTCTTGCAAAAAAATACTGCCTTTTCACTTTGGTGTACTTTTTAGTGGAAATACCATAACTGAGAATCCTGCTTTTGTTGGGGCAGACTATTTGCCTGCAGCACATAAGCCTAGAATATCTATGTCAGCTAGTTTTGTATTCAGCAAGGGGAAGAAGTGACACCTAGGTGCCAGCAAGCTTATTAAGACATAGTTTTCCTACATATAAGGAAAAAAATTCTTATGATTATGAATTTCAAGCTGAAGACATCACTTCTCAGTCTGAACTTATGCTTCATGAACGCTAAAAGCCAGCCCACCAAGGCATATTCTTGGTATGACAGATCTCAAGGCTGTATTGCAGCTCTCTGAGTTAAAATACCTCAGAGGCAGGTTGAGAGAAGGAGCTCCAACACAGGTATAAAATCCCCAATAAACTTTACTTCATAGAGAAGTATGTTTGTTGAAGGGCACGCCTTTTCTATCACACCTGGTTGGACAAAACTTCCAGTTTCAAGTCTGTAGTACAAAGATAACAGAACAGGGTTTTAACAAGAGAAGGACTGTCAAAGGACATTCATAGCTGCTTTGCCAAAAGGAAAAAAGGGGCCCACAAAGTCCTTTATTAGACTGATGAACCTTTCTGCAAGTCCTTATTTGTTTGATTAAGGTCTGCAAGACTTGAAATTGCAGGCAGGAGACGTGTGTCATGGTGGCTCTATGCATATCATGGTGCTTCAATACATGACTCCAACTCGCACCACTGAAATGGTACAGAGACTGCGAGGTCCAGATTTGTGCTCCCAGCACAGGACACATCAATGAGTCTAGAGGAGGGTACCCACAATGGTCAAGGCTAGAGCATGGGATGGACCAGGGAGGTAGAGGCTGCTGGGATGGCTTAGCCTGGGGAAGAGAAGGGGAAGGGGAGACCTCACTGCTGTCTGACCCTTGTTGAAGGTGGAGGGACAGTAGGCAACAAGCACAGTTCTGAACACAGGAAATTCTGGTTTAACATTAAGAACACTTTTCCTTCATGACAGTGGACAAACAATTGGAGGTGGCTCCGAGGGGCTGTGGGTGTCTCCATAAAGATGTTCCAGGCTTTACTGGGTGTGGTCCTGAGTAACCTGTTCTTATTACCCCTGCTCTGAGCCAGGCTTGGGACTAGATAGCCCCCCAGGTCTTTTGATACCATAAAAAACTTACATAATTTTGTGATTCCATAATTCTTGCAAGGTATTGTGGTTTTATTACAACCTTTTCCTGCTTCTGAGCCTGCCCTGTTCATGAAGTCAGTAGTGCAGTGCTGTCCCCACATATCATTTAAGTAAAGTCAGGATATTCAAATATTTTGCCTACCTGCTCTGGCAAAGAGGCTTTCTAAAGAGTCCCATTAAAAAACAAAACAAAACAAAACAAAACAAAACAAAACAAAACAAAACAAAACAAAACAAAACAAAACAAAACAAAACAAAACAAAACAAAACAAAACAAAACAAAACAAAACAAAACAAAACAAAACAAAACAAAACAAAACAAAACAAAAAAACAACCAAAAAAACCCCAGTGAGCAGGATTCCATGTTCCACACTCAAATTCATTTGATGCCCCCCATAAGAGTCAAAAGAACCCCAACAGTAAACTGATATTATGGACTGCAAAAATCTTGTTTCCGAGAACACCATAGTAAAGCATATTGGCTATGAATGCCCAGTGCACATGGGCAGCCCGGCTCCACTGGTCATTCAGCACCTTATGACATACTATAAATACACAGCAGGGAAAGGAGACACAAAGGAGTAAATGAAAACTCTTACCAACTGCACTGATTTTAGCAGAAGAATCATGTCTCCACTAAAATATCTTCTTTTATATCAGATTATGAGTCTACATTTCACATCTCTCCTTTAGGCCGATAAAGCTAATTCAGTGCTTATGGATGTTACAGCCTTGCTGCAAGTCCATGACACACAAGCAGCCTTGTTTATTCAATGCCACATTTGGCTGCCCAGATTATTTCAGAAATCCTATAGGACTGGATTTGGGGGTTGATTTTTGTCTTAATACATAGTACAGCATATTTTATTCTTACCTTTTTTGCTGGGTGCTTCTTGCTGCATTACTTGAGAGGGTCTTCTAGCTACTCTGCCAGCTATGATCTAGACTCCTTCTCTAGCCTTCTCCTACCCCAAGACTAGATCAGATTTATAGCCCCAGGATATAGAAATGCATCTCCTTATTTGACTATGTATCCCTTACTGAATTATTTGGATAACTTCCTTTACTGGGTTATTTGGATAATGTACAGCTCCTGTTTTCATAGAAATTAAATCACAATGGAATACTAGTCTATGTTTCCTAAATTTCTTGGTCTGCCACTGCTGTCGAGCCTGTACTGTAAATGCTGAGATGAATTTAGTATATTATAGATTTATTTGAAGAATAGTTATTACTTAGGACAGTTCAGAATTTTCCCCACTTAGGCACAACGGGACTCAGCTGCTGAAATGCAGGGAAATGAGTTGGGGGATAACCATCTATCAAACTTCTGACTGTATCTTCCAAGAGGACCTCCTCAGCAGGGTATTAATTTAACAATAAAATAATGAAATGAGCTTCCTTCAGGCACATGGAAGATGACAAGTTATCTAGGAACAGCCAGCATAGATGTATCAGGGACAAATTCTGCCTGACCAAACTAATTGCTTTCTGTGATGAGATGACTGGTGCTGTGGACAAGGGAGGTTGCATACCTTGGCTTTAGGAAGGCCACATGGTTTCAGGTAGCAACTGTGTAGCAAAATTGGCAGGATATGGCCTGATAAGTGGACAATAAGTAGAAAATAGACTGAACTTCTGGGCTTAAAGAGCTGCAATCAGTGCTATTGGTGATCAGTAGCCAGTAACATCCAGCAAGTGAATACAGGTAAAACTGCAAAATGTTTGTAGGACAGAGTGCACTCTTAGCAAGTTTGCAGTTGATACCAAGCTGCAGTGGGGGAGGGCGGGTTGCAGGGAACAGCCAATACTCTGGAGGGCAGGTCTGCCATCTGGGGGGACCTCAGGAAGGCTGAAAAATTGGCTGATGGCAATCATCACCTTAAGTTCAGTGTAGGCAAACACAAAGTCCTGCACGTGGTACGACAGTAGAAAATAATCCTATAGGTCAATACAGGCTGTGACCAACTTGCCAAAGGAGCTTTGCATAAAGGTCACGGGAGTGCTGATGGGCAGAAGGAGTCTGCAGAGATCCTTTGCAGCAAAGGATGCCAGTGGTGGGCTTTTTTTGCTCATGCACAGCAGCAGGGTCAGGCACTATCTTGCCTTGCTGCTCTGTACCGGTAAGACCATGCTGGGAGTGCAGGGTTCAGGTTTGGGCTCCTGGCCCAGGACAGATCCTGACATACAGTATATATAGTGCACTGGAAGGTCCCCATGGTGGCAGGAGCTGGAGCACAGGGTGTACAAGAGGAGCTGGAGGGTGCTGAGTTAGTTCAGCCTAGGGATGAAGATGGGAAGGAGATGAGGACAAAAATGGAGGTGGGCAATATTACTATTGTATGCACTCTCATGGGGGACAGAGCACTGGGGCAGGCCCCAGATCCATCTTTCGGGATGTTCAAACCTCGGTGGGATGAGACCCGAAGTGTCTGCCCACCTACATGGCTCTATGGTGCCATGACTCCACAGAAGGCTCCACAGCAATGTGATTTCCTACTGTTTGACCCTCTGCCTTACCCATTCTCTGGTGGTGAACTCACACAGGGTTGTTAGAAGCCAAGAACAAAGGAGAATTTATATGGCCAGTCATTATTGTCATGTTAAAAAGAATTATATAGAACTGTGTGGAAAATGCCATAAAGCCTGACATAAATATGTACTTTAAATTACAATTAAGTACTATTTCTGGATGCAGTATTTTGAGGGGGAAAAATAAATTTACAGTCATTCAAATTGTAGCCAGTTTTCTCCTGAAGCCTCATATAAACCACAGAAGTTTTTGAGAATGTAGCCTTTGAAATTTTCAGTTTCATAGAGAGAGCTGGAAGCTGGAGATTTCTTTATGCTGTTTTCTTCAACACATATTATTGACATGTTTTTGGGGGTAAATGTTACAAACAGTTGTTTGCAACAACTTTGTCTTACATGCAATCTATTAATCATACTCATGGAGTCTGAAATTTCTAGCTCACAGTCTGTCACTAGTTTATCAAGCAGGCTGTTGTGCCCAAAAACGTAAGTTTCTCCTCTAACTGTACATATTCCGTGAATTTTCTGAAATGTCCTCTTTGGGAAAAAAGAGAAAAATTTTAAAAAAAGAAAGACAACTAATAGAAAATGTTTCATTTCTTATGTTGGATTTGAGTATAATTTGGATTCTATCATGCCATTTCTAATCAGCAACATATATTGCTATGTCTGATTTTTTATGACTTAAATTTCAACAACATGTGAGCCACCCAAACTGTGAGGCTTGTACCGATTCCTTCAGCAAGAACAAGGCAGGTTTTTCCATTCCAGTTTACCCAGCCTGGCGCCCTCTATTGCTATGGCAAAGGCCAGTATCTTACCTTTCACATGTGGATAGTCGCAGCTAGGTGCTTGCTCCCAGGCCATGTGTCTCAAGTGAAGCATCACAACTTTCAGGTGCAGGGATTAAGGGACAGCAGGCAAGGGGAAGTATTCAATATGCATGAAACACATATTGAAGGTGAAATGGGTACCCAGGGGCCAGGGCCTCCCTACTCCCAGCATCTTGCCTTTGAGAGAACAAATCATAGAAGAGAACTGGGAAAAGAAAGGTGGCCTCGCAGCTTCAGACTTCGCAAGTCAAACAGGCAGAGCAAGCATTTCAGTAGCAGTTTTTGCTCTGAGTGTTTTCTCCTTTCAGTGCCAACTTCTACACCCTTGTCTCTCCATCCAGCCAGGCTCTGCCCAGCTCAGCTCTAGTGAAGTGACGTGCATGCCAGCATAGGCTGGAAAGCCTCAGACCTACTTGGATGCTTGGAATGTCTCTCAAGCTTGTGGCAAATCAGGCACCAAGCAAAGCATGCTGGTGGTCCATGAGGCTACTATACCAACCCTGGTGGTAACTTGCAAAAGACCTGGTACTGCTAGAACCACCATTTCTGCAGGGCAGTCAGTCTTGTTTTCATCTACTGATTAAACCACTCCTTGAGAGAGGTCTGTCTGTGGCAAAATTTAAACGTTTTGTTATTGAACATTTAATGCCCTGACTGTATTGACCTAATTTCTCTCATACGAAAGTCAATGGCAATGCCAACAGCAGACATGAAAAAAAAATCACCCTTATTTAATACCATTTGTCTTCATGTTCATGTGTTATTTCAAGTCAAATGTACCTTAACTGTTTTTGTTGTACCTTGACATAAGCCTTGATGGCATCAATTATTTATGCAGTATGCCATATGTCTGAAGCATATTGTAAGACGTGATGGATACAGACTTCTTTTTTTTAAAAAAAAAATCTGACCAGCTCCACTTCCTTAGTATACAGAGTAAAGGGACAGAAAGTAGCTGGTTAATCATTCAAAGTAATCCTGATAAGAAATTAACTACTTAAATGTTTTGCTGAAAAGTATTGCTATGAGCAAGTATTGTTGGTTTCTTCCTTTTATTCAGCACATAATGAATTGGGAACATTAATAAAACTTAAACAATTTAATTGGATATCTGATGCTTAAGGGTGAAATTCATTCCTCACCACACAAACCCAAATGATTGGGTAATATGGATATGGTTAACTAGATTTTTATAGAGCTCTATAAAAGTGATACACCGTACAACTCTCAGATAAAAAAATAAGGAAATAACATGTTAGTATAATGCTGCGACAGAGATATTTAAATGTGCAAGGGTTGGAAAATTCTAAATTATACCTCCCACAGCAACTGTATCTCAGCAATAATGCATATATAAAAATGTCAAGTCTAATGTTACATACTGTTCAGCATTAAAAATATGTCTCTATAACAGAGTAGATCTATTTAGGGCTATCCAGGGGTTCAGAAGCTCCACAGAATGTCTCAGGCGCATGCATTCCCCATTTCAGCAAAATATTTAAGCAAACATCTTATATTGGGCATTCAGCCAGTCTGTTTGATGACACTGTCAATCACATAGTTATAGACAAAAATGAAGTTAGTGTTTTGCTGAAACAGAGCTATGTGAAACCTGTAAAATATACTCTGTGTAGCCAAAGACTGACTGGCTCTTGGGTGGAAGAAGCTGTGCAATGTTAAGCATGTTATATACATTCATTTGATTTCTTTTCAATGCCGTTTATATAAGCCCTGCCATATTTATCTGCATTTGCCACTGACCTGCAGAGAAAAGCTACATTCAAGCTGCAGTTAATGTAAGGCCTGATCCTGCGCTTTAATCAGCCTCTGCTGCCTTCAATGTCAAGTGCAAGTTCATAATGAAACAGATAATGTTAATCTGCACCATATGAGGCATAATGCACAGTTATCAAGCTATAGATTTCTGAGAAATGCATAAGTAGTGCAGGAAAAAATTACACTGAAGGTAGACAGACAAACACAGACGTTTTAATAGGCACCAGTGACAGCCATGAATATCTTTCTTTACACTCTGTGAGATTTCCCCACGTAGCCACACTTAAGGGACGTTAGAAACTCTGAATTAGGGGGAGGCAGATGAAAGTACAATTTGGATTCACCTTAACTAGTAACTTCATAGCTACCAGATGAAGAAATTCTGGTGAGTGTGGCATGACTAAAAGAAACATTTCAGGAAAAATATGCATAAAGTTAAATGTGGGTATATAACTAAAACAGTCTTTCTGGAAAAACTACCCTGCAGATATAGCCTGCACCAATTAGGCTCCTTACTGTCTTGCTTGAGAAACATCTGCATCTCTTGGAGGTTAAGAAATACAGACAGGGGGAGAAAAAAGCCCATAACAAAAGTAAGGTTTTGGTATTAAACTAAGAATAGAGAGGTATGTGTGATATCTGTGTTCCTTATGTACATATCTCTAAAAGCCTCTGAAATAATTCTGCAAATATTTAGATCGTTTAGCTAAAATTGTATTTTATTTTTCCCAGGCATAATTACGGTAAGATATGCCTTAAGATAGCTGCATATTAATAAGCAGTCATTTTTAAAGGAGTGCCTTACTGTCTGCCTTTACACTGAACCACTCTCACAAGACCCTATCTCTCTCTCTCATTGTGTCTTTTTCAGTGACACCCTAAAAAATAGCAGTCAACCCTTCCAGAGGCTGAACACTGAGTTAATAAAAGAGGACCTCAGTGCAGAAGAAAAGCTCTGTGTTAGTCAGATTTAGCAAGGAGCTTTTTCCCATGAGGCTTCCAGCAGTGCTGGCAGTTACAGGCAAGCAGGCAGACCTTGGTTTCAGAGCTCACCACCTGTGCTGGCAGTCCTGCCTGTTCATGTGCCTTGCCCACAGTTTATTGCAGCCCCCTTCAGCTAAGGTGCTCTGAACCAAATTGTCCAAATCTTGAGCCTGGTCATGTTTCTGTGTGACTAC
Source organism: Falco biarmicus (assembly GCF_023638135.1). NCBI lineage: Eukaryota > Metazoa > Chordata > Aves > Falconiformes > Falconidae > Falco > Falco biarmicus. The sequence continues at coordinate 14,003,553 of NC_079311.1, forward strand.
TGCTTCCATACATTAACTCCTAAATGTCATACTGCAACAAACCTGAAGAGTAAAACCTTTGCATGTAAAAGATTTTGCCTGTCACTCATGGCATCTCAGTGTTCTTTGCCTGCCCTAATGTACACTGATGGTCCAAAGAGGAGATACTGAAATAATCAGACTCCTAACTGAGAATTGCTGAGCATCCTCTGTGCCCTTTGGGCATTTGGTGGGGTGTTTTGAGTGCTGAGCACCTGGCCAGATTCAAAAGTTCATCAGCTGCAGAAAGCCTGAGGGCTGTGGAACTTCTGCTCTTTGAACTGCATCTGCAGCTGGGATTTCAAGTTTACAACAAATGCTGAAGCATTTGTAGGAGCAGAGAGAGGGGATAGGTTGCTGAGGCAGAGGATCATTTTCAAGGGAAAGAAACCAGTTACCAACTGCAAGACAATAGGAAAAGGTTTCTGGTTTATTTGTTGTTGTTGTTGTTGTTGCTGTTTTAAATCATATGCAGACAAAGCCTAGACTATATTGATAATTGTTAGAGGAGGCTGATTAGTGTTGGCAGAAGTCTCAGCAGCAATGTATAGCTAGTCATACGGTACTGTCTGCTCCCAGCCTTAGAAAATAGAAACAAGTTAAAAAGACGGAGAGGAAAGAAGGATGTCTTCTCCACAGTCCTTGACAGAAAAACCGTTGAGCAAAACAAACATAAAATAATTGGATTGTTTTTCTTTGCTTTCTTTGCCTCTTCTCCAGCTAAGTGTTTGATTTAGCTGCTTGCTTTACTCTTACCCAGTCTTACATGTATTGCAGTAGCAGTAAAGGTGGTTTTGCCTCTTTTCTGAAGCAACTACAAAAGCATGTTGGGAGTTATTTCAGTGCTCTTTATGGTGCAGAGAACACCTGTGAAATTTTGATAATATGGATCAAGGGGACACATTAGTCAGGTTAGTCAGCACTTCTTCTTTAATACATCCATCACACCATACAGCAGTCTTTGTCCCCAGATTCTTGTGCTTTGTTTTTTCCACAATAAGGACTTTTTATCAAAATATTGTTGAGCATTTTTTCTGTTTCTTCTGGGAGAAAAAGTCATCTGTAATGCATTTATGTTAGAACATGGATTTTTAAGTGCTAAATGTAGGGTCTTGTGTTATTTTATTTTCCATTACTTTAAAAATATATTTGATTTCCCTAGATGTCTAAAAAGTAGCTGAAGAAAATTTATTTTTGGCTAGTCAATATTTGGAAACACTGTGCTCCCTATGTTTCCTATTGATTTCCAAGTCATGCAAATTTTGCCCTATAGATCTCAATCATTAGCACTTTTAGATGTGAAAATATCTGTCAAGACACTTCATTGAAAGGCAGCATCTATAGCATCACTCATGTGAAATGTAATTGCTTATTGGTCAGCCTCACCTAGATTAGTATGGGATGTTTGTATTTAACTAATTTCTAAGAACTCCTCTGATATTTATTTACAATAAAGAACTGCCGCCTACATAAAAATCCTGCAGAAAGAAGTGAACAGTGTCCTTTTGTTAATGATTACATTTTAGGGTCCATTAGCCCCCAGCTGCCAGATCATAAATTACTATCATGCCTCATGCCCATGTTTTGATGGCTAGTGACTTGAATCTGTACTGTTCCAGGCCCTACTCCTTGTTTCATAAAGAAGTGGAACTAGAATGTTTAGGATTAGTTTCGTATCACCACTTCTCAAGTGGAAGAAAAGAAAGCTGGTTGTCATCAGTGACTCCACTCTAAGAGGAATGGAGGGCCCGACATGCTGACCAGACCCAACCCATGGGGAAGCCTGCTGCCTCCCTGGGGCACTACTAAGGGATGTCACTAGAAAACTCCCTTGTCCGGTACAGCCTCTGATGACCACCCATCACTGGTCTTCCAAGTGGGTAACGATGAAGTCCAAATGGCAATAAGTCTGAGAGCAATCAAGAGAGACCTCAGGGCCTTGGGGTGACTGGCTGAGGGATCAGGTAGCGTCTTTTTCTATCCTGCCAGCTGCAGGGCATGATGGGGCATGTAATAAGATGGTCACACAGATCGATACCTGGCTCTGGGCCTGGAGTCAATGGCTAAATTCTGGGGGTTTGATCATGGCTCAGTTTACACAGCAGCCAGCCTGCTGGCAGCAGATGGGGTTCACCTGTCTCAAAGCAGGGAAAGGATCCCAGATCACAAGTTAGAAGGTCTCATCAAGAGAGCTTTCAAGACGATTTGAAAGTGTAAGGGAATAAAACCAAGCTTGTTAAGAGATGAACCTGGGTGCAGCATGCCAGGGCTGGAGGTGAGATCGATAGCACAGCTGAAGTGCACCCATGCCAATGCCTGAAGCATGGGCAACAAACAGGAGGATCTGGAAGCCATCGTGCAGCAGGAAGACTAGGACATAGCTGCCATCACAGTGGCACGCTATGACTGGAATGATGCAATGGATGACTACAAACTCTTCAGGAGGGATAGACAAGGATGGAGAAGTGGTGGGGTAGCTCTGTATGTCAGGGAGTGTTTTGACTGCCTAGAGATGAATGATGGTGACAGTAGGGTTGAGTGTTTATGGGCAGACTCAGGGGGAGGGCCAACAAGGCAGATATCCTCGTGGGAGTCTGCTGTAGACCGCACAACAAAGATGAAGAGGCAGATGAAACATCCTACATGTAGCTTGGAGAAATTTTCATGATCGCTAACTCTTGTTCTTGTGGGGGACTTCAAACTACCAGATGTCTGCTGGAAATAAAACACAGCATATAGGAAAGAGTCTACAAGGTTCCTGGAGTGTTTTTGACACAGCTGGTCAGAGACTGAACCAGGGGAAATGCCCCACTGGACCTGCTGTTTACAAACAGGGAAGAAACTGGTGAATGATGTGGTGGTCAGAGGACAACTTGGGCATAGGGATCATGAGATGATAGTTTTTGATTCTTGGATAAGTAAGGGCAGGGGTCAGCAGAACTGCTACCTTGAATTCCAGAGGGCAAACTCTGGCCTGTTTAAGAGCCTGGCTGACAGAATCCCTTAGCAGATAGTTCCAAAGGGCCAAGGGGTCCAGGAAGGCTGGACACTATTCAAGAAGGAAATGTTAAAGGTGCAGGATCAGGCTGTCCCCATGTGCTAAAAGACAAGCCAGCAGGAAAGAAGACCAGCCTGGCTGAACAGAGAGCTTTGGCTGGGACTCAGAGACAGAAGGAGAGTTTACCACCTTTGGAAGAAGGGGCAGGTAGCTCTGGAGGACAGTAAGGAAGTCACAAGGCAGTGCAGGGTAAAGATTAGAGAGGCAAAAGCCCAGCTAGAGCTCAGGCTGGCCACTGCCATAAAAGATAACAAAAAATGTTTTTATAAATACGTGAGAAATAGTAGGGCTAAGGGTAACCTCTTTCTTTTGTTGGATGCAGGGGTGGGAACACTGCCACAAAGGATGAGGAAAAGGCCGAGGTACTCAATGCTTTCTTTGCCTCAGTCTTTAATAGTCAGACCAGTTACCCTCTGGGTACTCAGCCGCCCCGAGCTGGAAGATAGGAATGAGGAGTAGAATGAAGTCCCCACAGCCCAGGAGGAAACAGTTAGTGACCTGCCGCTCTGCTTAGACACATACAGTTCTGTGGAGCTAGATGGGATCCACCCAAGGATAATGAGGGAGCTGGCAGAGGAGCTCACCAAGCCACTCTCCATCATTTATCAGCAGCCCTGACTAACTGGGGAGGTCCCAGCAGGCTGGAGGTTAGCCAGTGTGACGCCCATCTACAAGAAGGGAGGGAAGGAGGATCTGGGGAACTACATGCCTGTCAGCCTGACCCTGGTGCTGGGGAAAGTTATGGAGCAGATCATCCTGAGCACCACTGTCATGTGACACATGCAGGACAACCAGGGGATCAGGCCCAGCCAACATGGCATTATGAAAGGCAGATCCTGCTTGACAAACCTGATCTTCTACAACAACATGACCTGCCTAGTGGATGAGGGAATGGCTGTGGGTGTTGTCTACCTGGACCTCATTAAAGCCTTTGACACTGTCTCCCACATTCTCCAGGAGACACTGGCTGCTCAAGGCTTGGACAAGTGTGCTCTGCACTGGGTTGAAAGCTGGATGGATGGCCAAGCCCGAAGAGTGATAGTAAATGCAGTTACATCCAGCTGGTGGCTGGTGTTCCCCAGGGCTCAGTACTGGGGCCAGTCCTGTTTAATAACTTTACCAATGATCTGGGCTGGGGGATCGAGTGAACCCTCTGTAAGTTTGGAGACAACACCAAGTTGCAGGGGCAGTGTTGACCTGCCTGAGGGCAGGAGGCTCTGCAGAGGGACCTGGGCAGGCTGGAGCGATGGGCCCAGGCCAGTCGTGTGAGGTTCAGCAGGGCTCAGTGCCGGGTCCTGCCCTTGGGTCACACCAGCCCCACGCAGCGCTACAGGCTGGGGCAGAGCGGCTGGAAAGGGCCTGGTGGGAAAGGGCCTGGGGGTGCTGGGTGACGGCCGGCTGGGCAGGAGCCAGCAGTGTGCCCAGGGGGCCCAGGCGGCCAGCAGCACCCTGGCTGGTGTCCCCAGCAGTGTGGCCAGCAGGACCAGGGCAGTGACCGTCCCCCTGCCCTGGGCACTGCTGAGGCCGCCCCTCGAACCCTGTGTTCAGGTCTGGGCCCCTCTCTGCAAGAGGGACGTAGAGGGGCTGCAGCGTGTCCAGAGACGGGCAGTGGGGCTGGGGAAGAATCTAGAGAACGAGTTTCATGAGGAGTGGCCAGAGGAACTGGGGTTGTTTAGTCTGAGAAGAGGAGGCTCAGGGGGGACCTTCTTGCTCTCTACAGCTGCCTGACAGGAGGCTGTGGGCAGGTGGCAGTCGGTCTCTTCTCCCAGATAACAAGTGACAGGACAAGAGGAAATAGCTTCAAGTTGCACCAGGAGAGGTTTAGATTGGAGATTATAAAAAATTTTTTACTAAAAGTGTGGTGAAGCATTGGAACAGGCTGCCCAGGGAGGTGGTGTGATCACCATCCCTGCAGGTATTTACTTAATGTATAGATGTGGTGTTTATGAACATTGTTTAGTGGTGAACTTGGCAGTCTTTGGTTAACAGTTGAACTTGATGATTGCTTCCAACCTAAATGATTGCTTGATTCTATGTCCAAAAATGATACAGATTTTAGGTTTTCAATATAAAAGAGGAAGAAAAAAAATTGCTGTTATTAAGACATAAATTAAAACAGCAATTCTGAACCAAATGTACGTGTCCCCAAATTACACCTAAGAAAAGAAACATTTGTGGCTCAAGGTAAGTGGAACAAGAAGATTAAAAGAGTATGAACTATTAGTTTTCTTGGTGTCTAGCAGTGCTTTAATGAGCATTAACCTCCATAACAAATATGCTACCTAGAATGAAACTGTCCCCTCAGTGTATTAGCACTGGCATATGGTTTCTCATTGGTCATTGGAGTCTTGCTTTTCAAAGTTGTTAGTTACACCTAAATACCTTCTTTTTTTCAAGTCCCTGGCACCTCCGTTTTCAATTACCTGATATATGTGCAAATTTTGTGTTTGTGCACACATAGTTCTGCATGCTATTCAATGTATTTGACAGATTTTTAATTCAGATTTATTAGGTGCTATTGCTATTGCACCTGTGGAAAAAGAGAAGACACTGAAGGGTCTTAAGAGACTTAGGAAGAGCAAAAGCAGATGGAAAATGTGCTCCAAAGTGAATTAACCTCACCCACAAAGAGCCCTTAGAAGGCTTGTACTGGTTCACTGCAAGTTTCAAGGTAGGCAAAATAAAAGAAATCAAAACTAATGTTAGACATAGCAGAAATGCTGTGTGAAAATTACTTAAGATAAAAACCAGAAAACTGGACTCTACACAACATATCTGACTATTCTGCACGTGATGTTATATGTATTAGTGGTACACATATATCACTATACATACATGAAGTATCACATTTAGTAAAATTGTCTTTAAATGTAATGTATTGCTTTTTTAAAAATTGTACTACAGAGCATTTATGAGTCTACTATTAAATGCAGTAGTACCATAAATAATTTAAATCAAATTACATTTGTCAACTAAACCAAAAAAGTGCTTTTAATGATACATTATCCTTGATTTTTTTGTTGCATTTGCCCTCTTGCTTGTTGCATGGTAAAAATCAGTATTCTGCAATTGATGTCCCAGTCATCAGAATGAATTAATGATGCCCTACTAGGTTTCCAATGGAAGGCAAAGTTCTTCTCATTTCCATTTCATCTGACACCAAGCGTACTCATAACACTGTGTCAACAAGTGCTTTCACACAAATACAAATTATCAGGTGGATAAAAAAACCCCAATCAACTAAAAAAGTATCTCAACAATTAAAAAACCTGCAGTAAATATTAAATTTTTATCACTGGCCTGGGTATAAGATTTATAAAAACCTCTGCAGTTATGTTGTTTCACATGATAGCACTCCTTTGCCCATGACCCAGCATCACTGCAGGTCACAGACAACACACCTAACTGCCCATCAACATCCCCACATGCTCCACCGTGGTTACACATGGAGAACCAAGGAACTGCCAAATCCAGAAGTGGATCCAAAGCAGGAGATGACAATAGCTTTTTGCAAACCATGTCACTGTTCAGTGGGTGGGCCAGGGATTGTGGCTGAAGCTGAAATGTCATGGATGGGCTCAGCTGCCCCTCAGCTGCATCAGCACTCCTGCTCACTGCTGGCAACCCTTGTGTCAGTACGGTCAGCTACTAGTCATGCCCAGCAGCTGTATCCTGAGCCTGGGAACTGACACTGCATGCACTTGGGACCTATGCACAGCTCAGGAGTTACAGTTTCCCATTTCTCTTGTTCCTCCTTAGATGTACAAAGACCTCAAGTAACGTTGGGGACTTTCAAAATGGTATGAGTAGTGAAAAATTACTCTTCACCAAGCCACTGCTTTGCTTTATGCTCCAGTGATATTGAAAGCCCAGAAGTCCTCTGTGAGGGATGGCCTTGTCACAAGAAGGCTTGAAGCAGCACACAGGATGAACATCAGCAAAAAGGCATCAGTGCATGAGTTGTGGTGCAATGCATTCTTGTAACCCCATGAGAAACAGACACCAGGCTCCTTTGATTTCTGCTTACATATCCTCACTGATTCCTTAAAGATCCCTTACTTTCCTGCACGAGACTTACTGCAAGAAAAGATCAGGGTTTTTTGCATTTACAGCATTTTCAGTATTTACTGGGTGAAGCCATATGCTCACTACAGCTCTGATACCAAAACTGCCAAAACACTTTTGCTTAGAGTAGGAAATTGTCCCTGAGTCTATACGCTCAGTAGTTTGTAACTCTTTATGTTCAGTTGGTTATCCTTCAGAGGCTAAGCATCTTCCAATAACAGCCCAGTATTGGTACTCATATGTCAAAGATGTGACCAGCCAAGAGCTGGGAGACCCTCGGAGCTGACCACTTACTGGGTAAAGCAGAGCAACTATCCTCATTCATTCATACAGCTGAAATATTCAGTTACACCAAGAGAAATTCTTAAAGGTCAGTGCTGAGCAAAAGAAAAGCTTTACAAAACTAAGTCTGGGTTTTGTTACCTTTTGTGCTCATAAATTTTAAAATACACACACAAAAAAAGAATCTTAGAAGGACACATTAATTGCAGACCAATTGCTGAGACAAACACTTTGATTTGTAGCAGCTCAAATATTTCCATTTGATAGGCAAAAAGAATAAGCAGTAATAATATTAGTAATAAGGTCTCAATTATTGCACTGATTATTTCTTCCAGTTCTATGAGATCAGGTTTTCAGCCTGGTATTATCTAAGCCCTATTTCTGAATCTCTAAAAGCTTGCAAGCAAAGCATTTTTTTAATATTATATTATACATTCTGTTCTTCCAATAAAAATCCTTTGAAGGTGGTTTCTTGAAAATAATTCTTCAGACATTCCACATGAAATAAAGTAAGGATATGGAAGTGGAAGTCTGGACACAGGAGCTCCTGCAAGGAAGGGAATGGGCCTGTCAGGAAGGTCTGAAGATGGTAAAAAGGCACATGCCAGGGTAAACAAATTTAAATGTGAGGATGCAAGGGAGGTCACGTTTTCCTGTTATGATCCTGAGGTAGAACACCTATTAATCAGACACAATCCTTATAATACTTGCATGTATAATTGCACCATTTTGGACAGAAGTCCAAAACAAAACAACCCATCAGCATGAAACCTGCAGAGATCTAAGAAAGCCTTTGCCTCCCACTTCTGAGAACTACAACAGAAATACACATACAAAGATGAAATGTGTTATCATCTGGTGAAAGGGTGGGCCCAGCCTGTGAGCAAGTAAAAAGCAACAAGAACATGCATGCAGAAAGGGACAGCTGAGGGACAGAGCAACGGAGAATGGATTCACCAGAGAGACAGCTCTTGAGAATGTGCTGGCAACAAAGAAAGTTGAAAATCTGAACAAGCAAAAGGTTTTTCATAGTTTTCATGGAAATTCTGTAAGTATTATTAAACAGAGTTACATCAAAGAAACAACCTGACTCCATTGTCCATTTCTCCTCAAAAAATTTTATCAAGCCATTCAGGTCAGAAGGAATAATACATAACAAGGAGGAGATTGTGTGTCTTTATATGTTATTCCGATAAAAGAAGTTCTAACAAATACTGGGGTGGTTGGCTGGGTTTTTATGTCTATGGAGCTTGACCCAAAGGCATGGAAATCAATAGCACCACTATATGGGCTTCAGAGAACAGTGGATGAATTTAAATTATTTTGTTCTTAGTATCTTGGAGTTTTCTTCACTTTTCTTCTAATTCAAGAGCATGGAACTATTCCCAGAGCAATGGCTATGTAGTTTTTCTGGAGGGCTCAAAGTCCCATCTCAGAGATTGATTTGTTTTTCTTCCTTCTTAAAAAAGAACTATAATTGGTTAGAATTATCACTTTACCATTTTGAAACAGCGGAAAAGAATCAAGGGAATGCATTGCCATGTGGGGAGGGAGTGGGAGAGATAATATCTCTTTCATTTATAAACAAATAGATGCAGAAGGGGAGAACATGAACACAGATTTGTTTACTTCAAAGGATTTCCAAATGCTCTTGCCTAGATGATATTTTCCTAAATTGGTTTATACTGTAGGGATCAATTAAAATAACATTGCTGATAAATTGCTGTAGGAAAACTGCATGTCTGGACATGCAGAGCCTCATTTCATGATGCAGTATGTACTCTTATGGTTTCTTGAGCAAAAAGTATCGGAAAGGGCAAAGTTTAGGATTTATTTTTCAGTATATATGAATACATATGTAAAATTTAAGGAAAGGGTGACTTTGGACAGGAAATTACAAGGATGGGGTTTTATATGCTGTCTACCTTTATGCATCCATCTCAGGTGCATGAATTAAGGATGTTGGCTTCCACAAATGTAACAAAATCCCCCATAGGATGACATGGCACTTGCACTATGGGCTGTGCGTATGAAATCAGGTTCCTCAATGACAGGCATAAGTTTACTGTTAGGCATTATTTCCGGATATTGCAGCACTCTCTGGTCTGGAAACTAAGCAGCCACTTAAAGCAGGTTGCTACCCATTTCTGGATAAAATTAACCAGACATGAGCATCAGCTCTGTCCTGAAGCTCCATTATACCCATTTGCAGCAGCACAAGCAGTTCAGAGAAATACAACCTGGATTGTTAAAGGTAGTTCTGTGTCGTTCCTTTAGAGGTCGTATTTGAAACACAGAGCCCTGCAAGGGCTATAGGATGAACTAAAACCGGAGCTTGAGAAGCATCTAGCAGTTTACAGGGAACATTTTAGGAGCTAACAGGGATTAAGTACAAAGATACATAATGCAAAGACATCATTCCATATGGGAGTTTTTTATCTTTTGGATTTCTTGCTCCTTTTGTTGTTGCTTGTATTCAGAGAGATGCATTCTCTCATTTATGATTTTAGACCTCTCTATATATTGGCCATATTAAGATATGTCAATGGGAAATACAGAAAACGTATATGTACACAAAAACCACAGAAATTTTTTCCCAGTTTCAAACCACAAGGACCAGCACCTTGTGTGTGATGACAAAGAGACTTCCAATTGATTATTTTGCATCACCACATTCCATGAAATGCCAATCAAACCATAACTAAGACAGAAGAACCCAGTCAGTGCCTCCTGGTAAAGGAATATGACATTTCAGCAATCCAGTTAACTTGGCTAGCCCATATAAATTGTGAAATAAAGACAAGAAAATTACCAAATTCATATTTAAAATACTTCCCTAAAAGACAACCCACTATACGCAGGAATAATTTTGCACCTGCAGTTTTCTTTGGGCTTTACTTGATACTTTTTTTTTTTAAAATCCACTTACTACATTTTTAGTGGCAATATACCATCCAAACAAACCTAGCCCATAAATCATGCAGGCATCAAGAGAAACATCAGCCTGAGCCACCACTTGGAAACCAACCCTTAAAATTCCGTAACTAATAGTCTGTAAAAGGAAGAATAATACATGTTTCAAACTTGTAATTGTCTTGATCTGTAACAAATGGCTATGCTTTTAAAGAGAAGTTTTATTGGCAGAATTAGAGTTTAACTCCAAAGCGAACAAGTACATACTGCAAAACAGGTACATGATTTTTCCCTCTTTGTGGTCAATTTCCCTTTTAGGCCTCAGTGTTTTGATCACTACTGTTTGATGAATCAGCTTCCCTGTAAACTAGAGGTGCAGAGCCATCAACTAATGAAAACACTCTGCATTTTATGACTCCCTAGACTGTAGTTCTGCATATTAAAATAGAATTTCAATCTCAGTGCAAGAAATAAAATCAAATCTAGCATCTGTGGTTTGAACAGAGCAGATAAAAATGCTGCTCATTTAATTTTAACAATATTTTTTAATGTTAAACAGTATAAAAAGAGGTGCTGAATGTAATTAAAAAATGGCTATAAATTAGAAATAAATTGGTAGGATATAGCACAATTTTTCAGTACACGGACTGGTTTCATTAAACATAGAAATCTGACAGCAAAGAATTCTGAGTCCTATTTAAATGTACTGTTTTACACCTATTACATATTGCTTTCATCTGTTCCAGAAAGGATACATCTAAGGTGAATGAATTTATTGATCTCTTTGGATTTCTTAATTATTTTCAGTGAAAAAGTTATTTTTTTCATTAGGATCCCACAAAATTACCTTAGTTTTTTTTGAAGCTACTGCATGTGAAAAGCATCAATACAGTCTGCCAGGAAGTACTGAAAATTATGGGATTTCAAGGGACAACTGAATCTTATTTCAAACTGTTCACAGGAAAAACACCCACCCTTTAACACACTGATAAAGGAACAAAAATACTCACCACTGGTGTTAGGGCAAAATAGCCTTATAAAGTTACCATGCATTTAGTCTACTGGAATTACACTCTACTACTGTTTGTATGGCATTGCTTCCCTCCTTCCCCTGTAAATCAAGCAAAATTCTCTCTTTCTTCCCCACCCCACCTCTTGCCCCTCCCCTCCCCTGCCCTGCCCTGCCCTTTACCTGCCTTCAAAAAATGGGTTTAGCAGAGCTCTGTAGAGGTAACTGTGATTTTGAGTTTTACAAATGTCCACAAGCTTTGGACAGGTTAATAAGCAAGTCTTCTGCTGCTGAACTCAGCTTTGTAAGAGACAATCCATATTATTGTTTCTTTGCTGTCACACTTCATTATTGCTACCGATGTTTTCCCATATAAATTTTCCCATAAAAGGCCTAGCAATATAGTTACAAAAGAGTAAGATGCTGCTCTAAAGCATTAGAACAAGTTCTGCTTTTTAAATTTTCTGTTTCCTTCAATTATTGCTCTTTTTAGGAATAGATACATAGCAAGAGTGCTATTTTCTGTAACAGTTCCTGATTCTGCAAGGAACAGATGGATCTCTTGGAAACCAGAGTATCAACCATAAAGGCTGAACTTTGTCTGAAGCACAGGAAAAATGCACATAGAATGACCATATTCTAATAAGCTGAATTGTCTATGATCTCAGTAGTATATAAACTTATTAATGGAAACTTTGAGTTCCTTAAAAGATTAAGCTCATATTAATTCTTCATTGTTACAAACTAAAGCATTTTTATTCATACAATAGAACAATAATAATAATAATAATAATTTTAAAAACTCCCAACAGCACAGCCTTCCTTTAGAGATATTTAATGAAGTATCTGTTTTCATACAACAAGGTTAGCCATTAAATTTTCTACTCCCTTGACTCATCTTTCTGCTGCTCCCTCCTGTCACAAGATATGATATTTGGCTGCACTAGTTATTGTTCACAGTGAAATTCTTTGTTAATCCAATGTAAGGCTGGAATGGTGCTAAGCAGATCCTATTTTTATTAGCAAGAGTGAAGGTTGGACCAGATGAACCTTCGGGTCCCTTCCTACCTTGTATTTTATGATTCTATGACTCTAAGATAACAGTAATCATGGGATTAAATTTGGTATGATTTAAAAGTTTTCAGGATGTGGTGACAGCCTGTCCCTGCAGGACGTGGGAGGCCATGTGTGTGCCACAGTGCCAGAAATGCGTAGATTTAGTCATTTTAGTTGGATGTATGATTTTAGAACATGAGCTAAACATATATAAATGACAAAGTAATCTCTGGTAGGAAGAAAAGACTAGAGACACTAAAAAAAATGGAGTTATTATTAGAGACAGATGAACGCATTTCACGCTGCTTCAGATTTCTGTCTGTATTCAGAACTAACCAGAGCCTGAGCAGTTTTTCAGCTCAGGAAAATTTAGCTAAAGGACTAGCTCAGATAAGCCTTACTCTACAGATGTCCACCTTCCCCTTCTGTCCTTAGTCCCCTTCCCTTATCGGCATACTTGCTCACTCGATTATGCTCACAAAGAACTAGGCAGAGAACTAATGGAATTAATATGACACCATTGCTTGCTTCTGCTGCCTTTATAATGAAAATTACACTGACGTGTACAGATAGCCAAGCCTTGTTTAAAAAATTTTGCCCAGCTTTGTTCAGCCAGACTGTAGTACATAACATGGACACACTCCTGGCCATTTCTGCTGTAAGCAGAAGGGCTAGGAGGCATGGTGCTCTGAGAGGAGATTGCGCATCTCAGGGGAGAACATCATTATTATCTCTTGTACTGCAGGATTAACTAGGAGCTTAAGCCATGGACAAGGGCTAGTGGCAAGCCCTGGATCAACTAAAATCCCAGTAAGATTAAACTCTGTAGAGGATCTCTTGGGCAGTCAGAGGTTGGGGGAAAAGTTCCTCTCCATGGGGAAATGAAGAGTTAAGTTAGCAGGGCTTATGAACAACTAGAAAAATATCAGGAATAAAAATATGAAGAAGTCAGTGCAAATTGTTAGGTTGGGAAAGATATTTCAGTAGGAAGCAGGTCAGAACCAAAGCAGTTGTTTGTCCTTTTTGGATACAGAAAACCAAAATGTTAATGTAAGCCATGACAGACTTCCTATAAAGGATGTGACATCTCTTAACTAGACACAAGGACAGGAATAAAATAATATCCATTTCTCCACCATCTCCTTTTCAGCACAATAGTACAATAAAGTTTTAGTTGTGCAGTGAACACCCCCTCAAGGAGTTTAAGAAATTGAGAGTGCTACAGCTTCTCAGATTTAATAAAACCTATTATATACGAATGAACATCAATACAGAGAAGATACAAAAAACATATTAGCAATTGCTGAGAGTGTCAGCCAGTGATCCTGGTCAGTCAATACTAGGTAATTCTAAATACTGTCTCCTTTGCAATCAGCTGCTGTTATGTATGTTATGACACAGTGCTATATCTGCCCTTGATGTTGCTTATCGATTGAGCACTGCCCATTGTCTGATAGATGTCTTCAAATAGCACAGAGGCAGGCATAACACCGTGCCACCTAAAAATCTTTGATCTACAGTTATCATTATTTACTGCCATGATTATCTGCTTTGATAGTGATAACTGGAAAATTGCCATGGCTCTTATAAAACATCACAGTCCCTTACATGTGGAAACTCCACTTACCAGATGTTCTTGCAGGTCATAGCTCCATATAATGGCATTTGGTTAGCAATCATGAACATGGACATGGTCTTTGTCCTCAAACATGTGCTTCTTAAGGAAATGTCTTCTATTAAATTGAGAATAGGTGTTTTCATTAAAGAAATGTTTATAAGATGGAAAAAGAAACAAAATGTAGATTTTAAGCATTCTGGGACAGAGATTTTTGAGGCAACCTGGAAGATGAAAACAAAAGGTGTGTTTATATAAGTTTTGTAAAAAAACTTAGTTTCTTTTCCACAACTGTTTTCTTGGGGATGAAGACAGCATTTTTCATACACAGAAAAATGATTTTTCATACACAAAAATTTACATGACTTTCATTTAGCAGCAGTAGGTGTTTCTGTCTATGCAGATGATCTGTGGATAATTTAAACAGAGAAGTTATTGTCTTTTTATCCTTCTTCAGGGATCCTCAGATCCTTCCACTTGCTTGTCCTTTTGGCCTTATTGCCCAGATCTCCCAGAAGTCTCTGATTTTGAGGTGGTTACCTGAGTCTAAAAGTTTTGTACATTAAAATAGTATTTTATCAAATATATTTTCTTTCACTGTGCTCACCGTCATATCCAACACAGTGTCCCATGCAAACACAGCAGACCTTGAGAAGCATGTCACCTTCTCCACAAAGGTTCCTTGAATTGAGCTACTCTAGAGGGTGATGATGGGAAGGAATAGTTTTCAATTTAGTTTTTTAACTTCTCAGTTGGAAATTGTTAAAATTGCTGTCTTCTCCTGGACAAACTCCTACCTATATAAGCTTTTCCAGTGTTACTACATTATGAAGAACAACCAGCAGTTTTGATGCTAGCATGATATTCAGACTTGAGCTTGCAGATTACCAGTGCATGGTGTAATGATAATTAAATTAGCCTTTAGCAAAACAGTCCTAGAAAAGTGTGATTTTGTGGTGCAATTTGTGTAGACAAAAGCAGTTCTTCGTGAATATTTCACATAGGTTTCTTGCAATAACTGCAATGGCTCTACCTTCAGTAAAACTGTCTCACAGGAGCTTCTATTTCTGCTACTGCTAAGGTTAGTGCTTTTGCAGTGGAGAAATAAGTGTGGTCCAAAGAATTCTAAAAGGCAGACTTGCACTGCAATTTAGGGAATGAATTCTTGAAGTGATTGATGCATTTTGCCCCTGTACTTTCTTTTTAAAGGTCAAAAAATTGAGAAGTGGCCTTGCACAATGCATAAAACTAAAGTCAAATCCACATCCCGTGGATATAAACGTAGGCAGTTCTCTTTGCCTGGGGAGACAAGTCTCTTTCTTTACTCGAACTTGGTTAGAAAGGCAGGTTCAGATAAAAATTTTTAAAGGCCACTAGTAACCTTAGATCTTCTGTTCTGACCTTAAGTAAAACCAAGCACAGCAATGCACACTCACAGACACACACCCCCCTTAAACTTTCATATATTACTTCAGCTATTTTCCAAAAGTTGCCTGGCTAGAACAAAGAATAAGAAACATCATCTACCTGCCCAGGCTATCTATGAAATGTGAGTAGTGTTTTGTTATTCCTCTCATATATAAGAAAGTGCACTGTTCACATACACATGCTTATTTCCCACAAAACTTTCCAGAGTATTTGTGGGAATACGTATGTTTGCCAATTTATTCACACTTCCCAGGCTGACTGATTTCCAGCTCCAAAAAGAAAAAAATGTCTGTATTGGATCTCAAAATCTTGGGTATTCAACCCTTAAGTATGAAACTATGAAAAGAAACTCGTGCTTCCTTCTGAAAGTCCAGATTATTTCCCAAAGCCAGTTTTCTTCGATAATCAGGACCTCAACCAACAAGTTTCAATTTAGCTGATCCAAGAGTGCAAGCCTCAAGAACTTGCACTCATGCTCCGAGCTGGTATTGGCTGGTACTGGCCCTGGTGTCGAACCCACACCTATTCTACAAAAATAGCCAGGTTTTAGGCACAGGAAAAAGAGAACAAAGCAGAAAAAGAGTATTTTTCTCCATTCTCATATAGGTTTTTTGAAAAATCAATTTCTTGTACTTGTTTTAAGGCCTGGTGGAAATTTTCTTTCATTTACTGGCAATGAACGCAGTCTGAAATTTCCCTCCACCTATAAAAGTTAATAAAGATGCTAACTTATCTTACAGAAAGGCAATACAGCCAGGCACAAGCAATACAGTTTTCTGGCAACTCTGGGCAATTTCTTGATGCAAGTGATGAATCAACAGGCTAGAGGTGATGCTTCGTTGGACCTGCTACTTACAAACAAGAAAGAAGTGGTTGGAGATGTGAAGATCAAGGGCAGCTTTGCTGCAGTGATCATAAGCCCATACAGTTTAGGGTCCTAGAAGAATTCAACAAAACAGAATTACAACTGTGACCTTCAGAATTGCTCATTTTGACTTTTTTAAGGGCTTCCAAGGTTGCTACTGGAGCTTGTAGGAGGGTAGCAGTACCCACAGGAGGGAGGATTGAAGCCAGTTAAACATGCAGAAGCCAGTGGGTCCAAAGAGGAAAAAGGCAAACATTCCACCCGTCTGAAGGAAGGATGAGGACAGGATGGATGCAGGCAGCTTACAGGCTGTTTGGCCTCACCACAATCCCTGAAAAGGGAAGGAACAAATCCTCTCAGAAATCATTTCTAAACACATGAATGACAAGGAGGTAACTGGGAAGAGCCACCATGGGTTTACTGAGGGCAAATCTTACTTGATTGCTTTCTGTGATGAGGTAACTAGCATTGTGGGTGAGGAGAGGGCTGTGGGTGCTGTACACGTTGATTGGAGCAAAACTCATGACAGAGCCTCCAGTAGTTTTCTTCTCACCATATTGGTAAAATATGAGGATGGATAGTAAAGTGGGTGGGAAATTGTCTGGAGTGCTGGGCTTAGAAAGGTACTAGCACTGATGCAAACAGCAGCTCTGCAGAAATGCCCTGGGGCCCAGCGGGGGAGCAGGTTGCCAGAAGGCAGCAGTGGTCCTGGGCAGCAAAGCTGTTGCAGACCCACACCCAGGTCTCCACCAACACGGGTGCAGCAACAGGGCCAGGCACTGATTCTGCCCTGCTGCTGGGCACCAGTGAGACCGCACCAGGAGTGCAGGGTCCAGGTCTGGGCTCCTGGCACAGGACAGACCCTGAGGTACATCAGCAAGTCCTGTGGAGGGTCCCTGTGATGGACAGTGTTGGAGCCTGGGATGTACGAGAGGAAGTGGAGGGTGCTGGGCTGGTTCATCCTGGGGAAGAAAAGGGTAAGGGGAGACCTCACTGCTCTCTGCAGATGCCTGGTGGGAAAAAACAGAGCTAGAATCTTGCAGATATATGGTGACAGGAAGAAGTAACAGGCAAAAGCTGGAACATGGAAAAGCCTGATAAGGAAAACAAAACATACCAGAAAAGCAGTTAAATACTGGAGCAAGCTGCCCAGAGAGGTTGTGGGATGTCCTGTACTGGAGGTGCTTAAGACTCCACCAGACAAGACCCTGAATGAGCACTGCTTTGAGCAGGGAATTGGACCAGGTGACCTCCAGAGGTCCCTGCCCCTCTGAATTTTCTAGGTGGTTCAGTGATTCTAAATATTTGGGTTACATGCATTCAGACAAAAAACATATGTAAATGTTTCCCTGCAGTATCTTACTTTTTTGTTATATTTCATTATGGTTTTCATGGTTTTGCAAGGCAGATCTAATTTGCACTTGTCAGGCTCCCTTAGAACATATCACAAAGCTGTATTGTAATCATATGTATAGAATTCTTTATAATTCAAACCAAAAGGTATTTCCAGCGATATGATTCCTTCATCAATTAGACCTCAAGTTGCTTCTGTGTGCCACGTGGACTGTACAATCCATACATTCTTAGCCACAAATGACTGACATGAGAAGTCAGATGGTTTTTCATTCAGCGAGTAAGGAGAGATTAAGAGATCCATCAGTGACATAGAAGTGTGTCTAAAAAAAAGGGAAAGGTCTGTCACAATGTCACATTCATAGTCACATTATGCAACTAACTAAAATGTAGCGTCTGCTATGGAGGGTTATTTTTCTCAGTCATACAATAAAAATTTACCCTATGGGATGTAGTCCTAAATCTAGTGAATTTAATAGAAGACTGTATTCATATTTAACACAGTCTTGATTTTTTTCTAGTGCATTAACATATATTTTTAAAACCTTAGATAATACTTTGGGCTTAAATGAGAAATTGCTTCCTAACTGAACCTTAGTGTGTGAAGGCTTTTATCTGTAAATGAATCATGAAGTGATGTTGTAACCTTTTGTTACTCAAAATCATGTCCATGCTAATTTAGTCATGGAAATCAAAAGTGGGAGACACGGATGGCTTGCCACCACGGTGATTTAAAAATGTTAACTTTTGTTTCTCACTCAAATAGCCCAGATGGGAGAGGGAGGCAGCACCCTTTCCTCCAAACCACTTATCCATGAAATGCTGAGTTTACAAATATTGGAAAATGTTATCATGTGAATAATATTCCTGTGTGTGTATTCTTAGTTTACAGGCACTTGCCATATGGCGTTCCTGCATTTCAGTCTTTTTTTATTTTTTTTGTAAATGTACAGTGCATGTGCTTATGTCAGTCTCTCCCCATTGAACTCTGCTCATAATTAATCTCTCTGTTCACATAATCACCTCTTCTTTATATTCTCCTAGTGAAGGAAGTGAGTTCTCAGGGGTGCGACATCTTAAGCGAAGAACAAAGACTTTACTCTTGTCTGTGTTAGAGAGTGCTGATGTGATTCTCTGTAGCTGAGTTTCTTAGCAAAGAAACCGAGGATTTACAGTCCCCCAGCTTTATTGGCTAAGGGGTTCTTCAAAGCTTTCAAGAGCTGACCTTGCAAAGAATTGTGTTCTTTTAATGCACTCCCTTTTAGAAGAGAGCTTACCTGTTTTTTTCAGCCTGATGCAGATACAATTAAAAGGGGTTTCCATGGATACTGACACCAATAGGAAGTGAAAGAGGGCTGTTCTCCTTTCTGACCCATTGGAGTTCCTCATTGTTGCTATGGCAAAGCTTACAGATGTCGCTCGTAATGTTTTGCATAATCTGATTTAAAGTCTGCAGCCTGTGCAAAAGTATTCTGTAGAGATGGGTAAATACTTCTAGGCAGAACAAGTGAAAATTTGTGATTGATGATGGTCTTCGAAGGTCTCTCAAACTTTAGGATAACCTGTAAAACAAATGGATTATTCTACTAAACATCTTATTCCTGATTCTCTGTCAAAGCCAAGCTAAAGTTCAAAAAAGAATGAAGCTCTACACCTTTTCAAGTTCTCTTGTAGTAATTATTAATGAATTGGAATGAAAATTTGTCATTTTACATCAGCTACTCGTCATGGTTAAAAGTCATTCTCAAGTTATAAACCAGTAAAGAATGACATTTTGGAATTTCCTCATTGTGGACCTGGATCAATGATCAGGTAAAAAGGAAGTGCCTCAGCTGATTTGACTGGGGTGCGGATCCAACTGCAAACCTGAACTGATATACAATAAATGTATACTAACATTTTAACATCCTTGTATCAAATAATGAATTTTGGTGTTATATGGCCTCTATGTTATTCATTTTATTCTTTGACCAGGAAGGTTTTTAGGAATATTCCTGCATTTTGTGAAAAGTTTCTTTAAAAAAAATTAAATACTCTTTCCCCACTTTCTCCAAAATAAATGCATACAAAATAAAACAACTCCCCTTGAGATCCACAAACCTTTCAAGTGGCACAGATGGGACCTCTCTAGCATTTAAGATTTATTGCCTGTGTCCCAGCACATGGAGGTGGATATAGGATGTTCTGCCAAAAGGAAAAAATTGAAAATTGGTAGAGGAAATAACTGTGGGAGCACACTAGTCAAAGAAAGGTTCTGACCTCCCCAGTAAGGCATTATTTTACCATTTTATGTCACCTGGATTAGTCTGTTTGTTTGAATCTTCTTTGTGTATGTTTTATTGTTTTATTTCCCATCCTGGTCATAAAGGTCACATTTATTGCTCAGTAAGCAGAATTAGGGTGGTTGCAGTTTACATAGTCAATAGCAGTCAAACACTAAGGTCAGCGTCTATCACATCTCGGAAAAATTGGGGTTAGAGCAGGTGAAATTATCATTCCATTTTGTTTTTATGGCTCGAATAGAAAGTCACAGAGTCCCTGACCCCTGCTGCCACTCATGTCTTGCTCTAATAGCAATGTATAACCTTTGACACTCAATTAAAACAGGAAATAAGGCAAAGAAGGGGTCAGTATGCATTTTTAGCCAATGTGAGTCTTTGAACTAAAGGTCCAAGAAGGCTTTCAGAGAGGGAGGAAGGGGAGGAAAGGGGAGGGCAGGAGGGATAGCAGGAGGGAAAGGGGAAAGGAGGAAGGAAAAAGGGAAACAAAGGGGAAAGGCAGAAAGGGAAGGAGGAAAAGGAAAAGGGGAAGGAAAGGAAAGCCCTTCTGCATTTGTACGTTGGGTGACCTTAAGACCTTAAGTGCATCATCCTGCTACGTGGCAATTTATACAAAATTTGTCTCTTTATTCAAAGCACAGGTCTGTCTTCCTGACTGCCTGAGTGGGACCAGGTTGGCACCTTAGGTTTTCAAATTTAAAACACAGCTGTTTTCTTTAACTAATTTTGCTATATAAATGAAAAGTAAATTACTAATTTTCACTGGTGCCTGTGTGTAGGGAGAAAGCAGAAGAGTCACTTGATTTTGGAAGCTCACCCCAAGTAACCCTGCAAGCAATATGGGATCAGCTAAGAGACATGGTTTCATATTAGTCTGATATCTGTCACTGGATCTCAGGAAAAAAGGAAGGCCTATTACTTGGTCTTACTTGAAGGAATAGTTTTTTTCCTGAGAACAAAAGAGCTTTACTATCCCCACTCCAATTCTAGATTTCTGTTGCAGGCTGCATATTCTTATGGATTTCTAAGGCTATATGAATCTACAGGAACCATATAATCTCACTTGCAATAAACCACAGAAGGCAACCACATTAATCCCAACATCAAGTCACTAAATTCGGGCTGAGTTAGAATTGCAGTTTCAGAAAGCTATTCAGTCTAGAGTGAAATAATTCAACTAATGAACCACCTGGCATTACTGTAACTAAACTTTTTTCCAGGGGTTATTAAGTCTTGCTGTTATTTTCTATTTGCATTTTTCTAGCTTCAGTTTTTAATTGCTGGACTGAACTGATATTTTCCTAGTAAATTATTTTTCAGTTTGCTGAAAAGAAATCAAAGGGAAAAATCAGTATGGGATTAAGAAAAAGAAAAAGTTTTGCTTTCTTTTAAAAATCATTTAAATTGAAAACAGTTAATTAGTTTTCAGGTAGTTTGGAGATTTCTTAAAAACTATTTGACAGTGAAACATAGACATGTTTCAGAAATTACTATAATTTGCAGTAAAGTAAGACAAATTCAAATGAAGGTTTGGATTTTTAGGAAAAAGATGAGATTTCACTGAAATGAGTCAAAAATTCTGATAGACTTTTTCAGTGAAAGAAGATTTCTTTTCACCATCAAAAAATATTTCTACATCTTTTCCCACCATAACTTTTTCAGTGTGAAATGAGAGCTGTATATTGCCATAAATCTGTTCTTTTCTCTAACCAAGGTGGCATTACCAAGGACTATTTCAAAGCAGTTAAAAACTGCATTTTTGGATTCGCAGCATCAGCACATGATGGCTATGACTTACTGTAGGCAGACAGACCAATGTGCAAGCAACTGGTGGCAAGTTTGAGATAGGGATTTCTTCAACCTAAGGAATATTTTCCAGTAAACAAAAACTAATTCTATGACTGAATAATTAAAAAAATAAAGAAAATAATCAGATGTGTCCTGTTTGGCCTTAAAAATCCATGCTGTCTCACTTCAGGGATACATCTTAAGTTAGGAAGCTTCCATAAATTCATTCCAGACTTCAAGCACACTCTTAAGTACTTTCCTAGTTCTTCAGGAATTAAAGAGTGAGTTTCTGGGATGTTTTGGAAAATAATGTACCTCTAAGCTGACACTGCTGTTCACCCCAAAGACTGAAATATTTAAAACAAATGCAGAGTTACAAGCTTGTGCAGAGTGAGGCAAAGGGTCACAGAATTCAAGGGGAGTCAATTCAATGACTTTTTATCATTAATTTCCACAGCTACACATGTTACTGAAGATCTTTTCTTGTGAAGGATCATAAATAAGGAAATAGGGCCACAGGTTCCAGTAACTTCAACAGAGGTCAGCAGAAATTATGTTTGTGCCAGCGCAGTTTAATGATCTGAAGCTTTTTGAGTATTCCTTTCTTGTTCCCTCTTTTTTTCTTTTCCCCCACTCCCCCCCAAGAGAAACAAAGCTGAACTCCCTGGTTCCTAGTACTCCCTCTTTCTGTGTGAGGCTGACTGGTTGACGGCAAATGATGAGAAATGTCCTGAGTCTGGTTGTCACCACAGCTATCTAAAACTAAAGAGTGAAACGTATTTGTTCAGGTTAAATCAGCTAGTGATAACTCACACATTTCATTTGTCAGAAACATTTCTGCTGCTACTGGGGAAATCTGGAACTGACCTGTGAACTTCACATGGAAAAAAACGTTCTCACTTTTAGTGAAGCAGTAAGACCTGCTCTGCAATGGCTTTCCACTTGAAGAGAAGACTAGGAAGCAATAGGGAAGAAAAGCCCACTGACTGCTGTGTACTTTGAAGACCCCAAGCAAATCAGTCCCTTTTGTTTTCAAGATGAAGGAATTTTGTTACTGTGGTTACAATAGAGGGTTCTCCACAGATCAACTTAACAAATTTAGTACTTGTGGGCCTCTCCACTTCCAATAATCTGTTACCAAGTTTTCTCTCTTACAACATAGCATAAACATATCTGCAGATTCCTGTCTACAGCTGAGATGAGAAACTTCCAAATGAACTTTAAAGTATGTATATTTTTCCTCTAGCTGAGACCTTTTTTAAAAAATCTCTTTTGTACCTGCATTAGCTCCTTATTTCCCTGTTAGTCTAAAATGTCAATGGACATCATGCATCCATTTAGCTAGTTTTAAAGAAAAGTTTTCTTCTGCATGCTTTTCCCCCTGATTTTATTAAATATTTGTAAAACTGAGCAGTTAGCAGCAGTAAACTAATGTGTCTACTTATTTGACCAAGTGCCCAGCATCTTCCAAATTTGAAAAGCGTCTGGAGATGAGACCTTGCATTGAGGTTCTCAGACCTTGTTCTCCTCTTCGGTGACTGACGTTGCAGCTTTACCTGGGCTGCCAGTGGAAATAGCTCATTTTGCAAGAGGGAATATGATTATTTTGAGAAACTTTGCCTTGAATAATAATGGGAAGCATTGCATTTAGTCTAACATCTGCCTTCCTTTTTCTGTATGTGGAAACTATGGACTCAGTTAAGGACAGGCTTCCTTTAAGTTTCCCTTATTGCAGCTACAGTTAAAATTATTCTGAAATACATTGCTCCATTCTGTGTTTGAGAGTGAAAATAGAAGGTAAAACTAGAAATACTGTCTCACTTTAATTCTAATGCCATTGTAGCCTTTAGTAACAGTCTTGTCTACCGCCAAGAAACAGGGGAGGGAGTGATCTATTAATCTTACGTAATGTATAACCCAAATGAGATGTTGTTCTTATGATGTATTAGATCATGCATCACCAGAGCCATCTGTCACTCCAATGATCTACTGATATAATAAATTACAGTGGGACACACTGATAAAGTACTACTCAAAACAGAGTGGTGTCTGCGTGAAAAGCAATACTGGAAAAAAGCTGGGATGAGGGGGTGGTAATCAAAAATCCAAGCAAGAAAAAACTGTGGTCTGGAACTGGATTCCCCACCACCAGAAAAATGGAGGAAAGAAACTGAAATTAACTGCCAACATCAAGACTGTAAATAGAACACCTATTAAAGCAAATAAAATTTTACCTCCAAACAGGATCAGGCTTTAAATGTCCTCTGAGTTACAATTTCCAGCATAGAAGAACCATTTGTGGCATGCTATTTCACACAGCTCAAAACTGAAAACTCAAGCGGCGAGTTCAAAGTCTATAAGATGCACCTAGTTGAAATTATTTTTGTTTGGGTTATACTCATTATTCAGAAACAAAACCCTGAAAGACAGCAGAGGAAAGAGTTCTGACATGCCAAAGTATTTTCCTCCAACCCTTTCAGGCAAAACATTTTGATATTTCAGTTTAAAATGTTTTGAGTTGTGCATTAAGTATTAAAACACAAAATGGGACTTTGAATGTAAGTAGGGTGCTTTTTTATTATTATTTTTAATTGCTTTAGAAAGAAAACTTCTTCAATCAATGATTTTTGTGATCATTTTTGCTTCAATTTGCTTTGGAACTTAAGAAGTGAAGTGGAAATTTTACTGCAGTCTAATCTTATATGATCAAAGATCCATTCTCTCTGATCAGTGCAGAGCAAACCTTTATACATAAAAAGAGAGATGAATGGATGGATGGATATCTATCACAAGGACAGCTGTTGGAGAGTTTTCCATAATATTAGTCTTTTTTCTTTGCAAGTACTGCAGCTCACACAGCCAAGTAAGGAATTAAATGCTTAATTGTCTATTCTGCTTTGACCAAAAGCAATAGACCAATGCCCTTAGCAGAGCAAACCAGCTGTTGAGAACTACTGGCTGCATTTTACACTGACTATAGGATCTAGGGCTTGTGTTCAACATGTGCTTCATAAAGCCTTGCAAAGTCCTATGTCTTTGAAAGATTACAATGAATAACCTTGTTGAAGATCTGTAGCTAAAGAGCTAATAATGCTAACTCAAATGATAAGACTAGTAAGTTTTTTTGTGGATTATTGTTAAAATATAAAACCTAATACAAACGTTAATTACTTCTTAGAAGTATGAAACATTTTGCACCTTTTAGAGGTTTCATTTTTACAACCCAATTATAAAGGAATGCAGTCTTAGTTACAATATCGATCTCATCTCTTTGCCAGAGTGCAGCTAATTAAATTATTTCTAATTATGTGAGTGGTGTGGCCAGGCTAATTTCAGATGACCATTCTACAAAGGCAAGCTGCTGTAGAAAGCTGTGTCTCTTCTCTTACTGAGAATGACAGGTGGGCAGAGGGTCATTACAAAATTAAAATTAAGCAATTGTGATGTTTGCCTGCCATCTGCAAACAGATTTAAATCAGTCCCTGGCAGGAGAATTGAAAGAAGTCAAAACTGTAAAGAAAAAAAACAAGCTTAGACCTGCAAAACCTAAAACAGGTGAAGGATTTGTGGAGTCACAAGATCTGAACTCTGTAGCATTTGCAGAAGTAAAATCCCTTGTGCCAAATTACTCAACAAAAGAAAAACCTGGGAATGCAAATGGAGAACATCTCTTTGTACTAACAAGAACACTTCACTTGAGAGAGGAAAGTGATGTTTCCATCCATCATTACACATATTGCCTAGGTCAGTCAGCTTTCCATGTAAGTCCTGCAAACCCATGCTTCCAGATTGTTCAGAAAGGTAACAGCTTTCCTTCCTTTGTCAATATTACCCGCTTTAGAAACTATCATCTCAGTCCACTGGATGTGAACTACCAGTCACATAGGACATGGAAAGAAAATATCATGACCAGGAGCAGAATTTACTCTAACTTTGCATTTTCTGCATATTTGTGTATCTTTATCTGAACAATCCAGGACACAGTCACATATGTGAGAATCCTCTATACATATTTAGCACCCTGTCATAATGACAAGGCTGCCTGTATTTGGTATGCTGAAGATCCAGGAATAATGCAAATGGTGTTTGGTAAACTTTGATGTGTCAGGTTTATTCTGAAGAACAAATCAGTTCAGTTTCACATGTGTATGGAAATACCAAGTAAGAGTGGTGGCTACAACTGAGTTTTACACTGAAGTTTGATTTTAGCACAGATTCCAAAGGAAAGAAATGACCTCACAGGGATCTGAGCCATGAGAAACCATCTGCACACCCCCCCAAATAATAAAATTTATGGAGTGCGACGCTCCAGTAGCAGCTCTTAGACTGGCAAAACTTGGCTGGAAATCTTGTAAGAGTAGTTTCTCACTTTCAAATACCCTGGTTTATGTTTTAAATAATGAGAACATAATTTCTGATGAAGTTGGGTACTTCTGCTTCCTACCAGGATGGAATTATAAATAAGGCAAAAAATAAAACATAAATAAATAAATAAATAAAGTTACAGCAAATTGTTTCATACCTCAGAAGCTACAGGATTCCAACCTAGAGTGGAGGTATGAGTAAGTTTTAATATCAAGAAAGTTGATTCATCTGTTCTTTTTGAACCTAATAATAAGACAATTTCACTGTAACAGTGCTATAGCATGAACACTATCTCAGCACCTCAGAACTGCACATATGTAATTGTCAATAATTTTCCAAACACATTTTGAAATTGTATAGAAGATTCACAGTTACTGTCTGTTGATTTTAATATGAGAGTTATTCTTCACACCAGTTAGCCACAGATCAGGCTATCTATGGTGATGTAGAGTTCTTAAACACCATCTTCCATGCTCCTTTTGGATCACTTTATCTGATTAATATAAACTTTACTTAAAACTACATAACACACTTGCAAAAACATTTTGCTTCTACAGAGAGCAAAGTCTTAAATCCCACAGCCTGCTGTTAAAGCATGATTTCATTTAAAACCACCATCCTAAGACAAGATCACAAAACATAGGATTCAAGTGGTAAGACCAGACCCTTCAGGATTTTCCTTTACCTTTGGTCACTGATGAAACTAGTCTTTATTTACTGAGTGTTTTTAAGGAAACTCAAGGTATGGTGTTTACACTAAAAAAAAAGCCAAGAAGGAACTGCTATGTGGGAAGGAAGGCTAAAAGGAGAGAAATCAGTTTCTGGAATTAATTAAAAGATAATATTCACAGAGGAATGGACCAGTGCCACAAATAATTATCACTTGATATCATGCAGTCAAAAAGGCCAATTAAGGCACCAAATACAGGTAATGAGAATTCTTAATTGGTAATTTTGCATGCTCTTGGATTAATCTTGTATTTTATCCTTAGTTCATCACGCATACAGAATCATTTACTCTGCTGCCTCTGTGCTCACTGAACAAGAACTGTCTCACACAGTGAATGGGCTTTGAAGAGAAAAAATGCCTGTGTGGCCAGAAAGGAAGTCTGCATTATGCTTTAGCCAATATTGTAAAGAGGGTGGGAAAAAATAAGCCCAAGATGTTGCTTCTCTTCTTAGTTATGTATGAAAATTACAACCAAGTTCCACGATACTTATGTGGTCATTGCAATATAAAGTAGACATTAGTGAGAAATTACAGCCCAAAGACTCCACTAGTCAACTCTGTACACAGCGTGCAATTCTTTCTCATTTTAGTGAGGCAAACAGATGTCAACACTAAGGAGTCTGGGATCCTTGATACCCATCTTCTGCTCTTTGCAGGTCACCAATTTCTTCTGCCTCATTTATTCAGTCAATATTCCATTCAGGACTTGCAACACTAAGCCCATCTATTTTGACAATTTTACCAAATCATATGTTGCTGATACTAAAAAAAAAGTGAAGTCCAATGATTTATGGAGCGAAAAGAAAAGGAAACATTTTTGCTTGAAGGTTGTAAAAACATTTCTTGGATATCTATAGTGGACATGTTCACAGACAAGATATCAGACATAAGCCAAGGTACAGTGACAAAGACATGCACGCTCTCCATCAAAAGCATAACTTTTAATGAACAATAGCAAAACAGCTGCACTTTACTTCTGTCTTTCATACTCTTCATCCACGACAAACAACAAGTGAAAATTTAAAAAATAATAAGAAAATAATAAAATTTTAACCTTTTGTATTGGGCCTGGCTGAGCCCCACAGCATCCCTCACGGTGCTGTCCCTGCACTGGTAGCTGGAAAGGCGGTGGTAACACGCCGGTGTTTTGGCTGCTGCTGAGCAGCGCTCGCACAGCACCAAGGCTGCCCCTGCAGCCTTCCCCCCGCCCCCATTAGGCTGGGGGTGGGTGAGATCTCGGAGGGGACACAGCCAGGACAGCTGACCCAAACTGACCAAAGGGATATTCCACACCCTATGACATCTGCTCAGGTATAAAAGCTAAGAGAAAGGAGGAGGAAGAGGGGCATTTGTTATTTATGACATTTGTCTCCCAGAGCAACCACTACTCATACTGCAGCCCTGCTTCCCGGGAAGTGGTCGAACTTCACCTGCTGATGGGAAGTAGAGAATAACATCTTTTGTTTTCTTTCACTTCTGTGTGCACAATTTTTGCCAGTGCTTCATTAAACCACCTTTACCTTGACACACAAGATTATTTTTTTTCCATCTTATTTTCTCCTCCCCTATCCTGCTGAGGAGGGGAGTAATAAAGTGGCTTCGTGGGCACGTGGCATCCAGCCAAGGTCAACCCACCACACCTTTTACCTTTATGACTATGTTAACCTTGTGGCAGATGTATGCTTGTGGAGTGGTCATGGCTTGCTGGAGGTAGATTCCTTCATCAAGACGTTGGAAGCCACCTCTGTGCATCAGGATGAAGTGTAGCCAGTTCTGAAAGTGCAGAGATTCAGTGTCAGCCAAACAAAACTATTTTAAAGAAAGGGAGAGAGAAGACAGACAGAAACCCTCCGGAGAAAACCTAAGGAAAAGACAAATAAAGATCAGTGGGGTTTTATATCTCTCATGCACTCAGTCTTCCTCTCACACCTCTGTTCAGCTTACAAAGGATTTATTCCTTACATTCTCCATTATATTGCACTCTGTGTTGTTTTGGTTCTAGGTGTTGTTTTCTACCTCTCCCTTTCAGAAGGGCAGATATCCCTGGTGTCATTGCTGCTCTTGTCACCACCCCAAGTCTCAGCTTTACCCATCCCTTCTGCCAGCCTACCTAAGCACTGTCTCCTTAACATTTCAACAGTGACTATCAGGGAGGTAATGGAAAGCTTACTTCACCAAAGCATCTCCAGATGCAAAGTTGTGCCATCCTCAGGCTCAGCAGACTAGGGGGTAGACTAGAGTGACCTGTCCACCACTGGTATTCCAAACACTGATTTCTTTGGATAAATGCCTGCAGCAGCTCCCAGTCCCTATGCTGCCCTAGAATTCAGGACATGTCTATACAATTCCTTTGAATTTGCAGCAGTTTAAATCAGGAGACTGTAGGACTAAATACAAACTGTGAATAGCCAAAGAATGAGAAAAGGAAATTTTGCAAGATATCACCCTGAGAATGTTTCAAATTATGTGTGGCACTGGAGAGCCACTGCCTCAATTTTAAAAGTCATTTAGCAGCTCAATGGCATGTCTCCATAGCATAATGCATGAACAAGCAGCAGTCTCTCAGCTGGAACTGAATGAATTAGCTCTAGAAACAGAAGCAGCACACTTACAATGTTCAGTCGCTATGTAGGGCAACCAAGCTTGCAACGGACCATAACTATTGAGCCCTGTTCAAATTGTGAACCAAAACATCTATTGGAGCTTGCATTTCAGTTTCACTGCAGGTACTCATTGCACTTTTTCCTGCACTGGTCTGGAAAATAGCTGAGATACTGTTAATACAGCATCAAGTTATATGGTGTAGGTGGTTCAATAAAAGCCAGTGGGATTTTGCATCCTACCCAGCTTAAAGAGTGTAAGAGTTGAGCTAATACTTGTCTGACATGCCAAACAAAATTCTGCTATATTGGCAGAATTGTGACCAGTAGATCAATATTGTAGAATATACACAGCAGAAGCTTAGATCAGAAATCCAACACACTTAAGGATTTTACATAGGCAATGTACTAGCAAAAGTCACTTGTCTTGCTAAAACAATGTAAATTTTGTTATGAAAAAAAAAAAAGACAGAAAACCTAAAAAAATAGAAAAACTAGCTCACCTGTTTGAAATTGACTCATAAATTCAATAATGACTTTTTTTTAAAAAAAAAAAAATGCTGTTTCCAACTGTTTCCCAAGTTAAAGTTAAAAAGTATTCTGCTTTCTATTTGCATGTCACTGAGGCTTTAGGCTGTTGCTTGTCATTTCATTTCTTGTTCACTGAGATGTTCAAAAGCTTAAGTGTATCTCACCAGTTTCAGGTACTAATTAGAGATTCTCTTAATTGTAGGAGGGACAATATCAGCCTGATGCCAATCAGCTTGCGTAAGGTCACAATGCTGCTAATACTCCAGGTAGTGTGACTCATTTTGTCATAATGGTTATTATCATTGTTGTGGATTTTTGCATTATATTTTCAGTACAAAATGTACTATTTAGGTGTGACTTTAAAGGCAAGTTACAGAACTTACATTACTGAAAATGTAACTTGTGGCAAAACCTGGCTTGTTTATCATCACCACTCTGGGAATTTTCATCCCTAATTCCCTCTCCATTATGAACAATCCCAAGACACTATTATTTGTTTCTAATAAAAAAAAAAAAGTGATTGCATTCCAGAAAAATCAAGGCCTGTATACTCTTCTGCTTTCTGGATGACTGCAAGGCAAAACAACTGCCTTTAATCTGAAACTCAGTCTTGCACAAAGACTTCTGTTCCTTTCAGGTCACCTGAGTGTAGGAGACTCTACATTGTCAGAGATCAAGGCTTTCTTGCAGAGAAGGGACAAATCTGAAGACTTCTTAACAGCAACTTGGATTTTCAAGATTATGTTCTTCCCTTTAATTTAACACACCAGATCATACCCTGGAAGGCTGTAACAACAGCAGATAATGCCTCATGATCTTCCCAAAAGTTGTAACTTTGATTAGTAGACAGAAACAAATCAAGATTAGGAAGACTTAAAGGAGTACATACATCATCACCTATTTCATCAGAAATTAGGCTTTCTTCTTAAAGCAGATGGAACAAAATATTCTCCAGCAATACAAAGCACTCATCAGCTGATGTCTCCTACTGAACTTTCTCCGCCTTTCCCTTTCACTACTCATGTTGGCTTTTATGTTTTCACATCAGTGTAAAAATGAATGTATAAGAAATTCTGCTCTGATATATCTTTTCACAATAGTTAAACAGTTAAATAGTTAAACAGACTGTTTAAAACACACCTCCTGTGATATAAAAAGAATCTGTTCCCATAATAGCTCCATGGAGTTATGATTAAAAGACTCTACAAAAGTGACAGATCCAGACTCAACATTCATTTTTAAATGACCACAACAGACCACTGACGTTGATATATTTTGTGTGCTGTCTTTCAGTCAGGCAACTTCAAGAGAGACTAAGAGAAAACACAGTACACACGCTGGGTTTTGTAAGTCTTTCTCTCCTTTTTGATCAAATGCACCTACCTGCTATGCTGCACGACGAGGGACTTAAAAAGACCTCCCTGCTTGCTTCCTGCTGTTGGAAGCACAGTGGTGCTTAACTGAAGTCATGTGTCTTGGAAGTGTCTACACAACAACATGCTTCTGTTCTCTGCAGCACACACATAAGCGGTGGTAGTACTCTGAAGAGCTTTCCAAGTCTTGGCTGAAGCCAGCAACAGTATTGAAGGAGTTGCTCCTACTGTGGTTTGGCATGAATTCACCCACATAGTAATGCCAACATAAGAAAGAATTGTGAGTTTCATTGCTACTCTCCATAGTTATTATGCAATATTTTTATAGCCGCTTATTTTATGTCAAGAGGGGGAAATTCTCAGCACTGTTATCTCATTTGTACCAAAGACAAAAAAAAAAAAAAAAAGCAAAACCAAAACAACCAACCCCAAACCAAAAAAACCCATACATATAGTAGCAGATGATAAGGAAAATTAAAAACAGTGGACTCTGGGGACAAAAGGAGCTCCTGAGCAATATACTAGCTCAAATAATAACCAGAAACCTTGAAACAGAAATTGCCAAGGTCCTAGGATGAAGCTTTCTGTGCACACAATGTGCAGTGGAAAGACAAAAGCATCAAAGCTTGGATACTTCAAGGAGGTTTTTCTTGTTAGACCAATGACTAGCTACAAAGGTACTTTCCTACGGATACCTCCCACTGGAAGGTAAAATAAAATGCATGCTTATGTTGGTTTTCAAGCATAACACAAGTCCACCTGTGTTTTACAACCTGGTTGTTTTAGTGAGTCTGGCTTCAGCAACAAATACTTGAGACACTATACAACTTTGCATGAGATATAATGACAGTTTTGACTAGTTCTGATAAAGCTCTGACAGTCTGGTGGTAAAAAGTCTCCTGTTCTACTTGTATTTTCATAATATTGTCCTGTTTGTATTTTGCTTATAAAGTGATCTGGGCTGTGTTGATTAACAGTTTTTGCAGTAAGAGTAATCTCAGAGTACATGGAGGGAGTGCTCAGCAGTAAAAAGCATGCCTGCTAGTAGTTATACTTCAGAAGTACTCAGTGTCATAGGAACTTTTATGCCATTATTGCTATTAAGCTCTTCAAAGTCACCAAGAAAAAAAGAATTTCTAGCAGGATTTTTAAAGCTTTTTTCTTTTTTTTTGTTTTCATTCCCCTCCCCCCCCCCCCCCCCCCCCGGCCCCCTGTTCATGGAGTGGGAGGAAGATTTTTTCTGTTTCTTCAAGCTGACTTCAGGACTTCATAAACAAACACAATGGCCAGTTAAATCGATTTTGACTAAAGAAAACACTCAAAACTTCCTGTGCATTCTCTTCGTTCCTTTAGTATGACCTTACTCTTTTAATACCAAATAAGCCTGTGTGGCCTTTTGACTACAAACATCATTACCTTGTCATCTCTTTGACATTAGTGTTTGGATTTATAAGTACCATAATGGTTTCTATCTAATGCTTTCATTAAAAAAAAAAAAAAAAAGTTATGTTAGACAACGACTCTCTTCTTACTCAACTTCTTAATTTATCCTTTTGTTTTAAAAGATTTTCTTAGCTACTTCCAGTGCATTTCACTTGTAAATGCATCTTAATTGTCCTTCTTTCATGACAATAAGTCCTCTGGCCTATTCAATGGGTTGACAAGGTAACTTTTTTATTATTTTATATTCAAGGTAGCTATTTTATTGATCAGGTGTTTATCCTGGTTTTGCTATAATTCCATTGATGATAACTGTTGGTAACTCCTATAATGCCTTATCCAAAATGTATATTTTCTATCGATTTGCTATTAGTAAAATTGGTAGCCTTGACAGAGCACTATCAAGGTACACTACCAAAAAACCAAAATAAAATAAAAAATGTTTGGGGAAAAAAACAAAATGAACTCTGATTCATTGAGCAATCCTAGTAAATGTGGCATTAATGAGATAACTTATTAGCAAGTACTGCAGCTGTGGGTCTTTAAATGGAAAGTTCTCTTAACAATTTCTAGTTTTCTTCATGGCAGTCATGAAAGAGACAAAGCAGCAATGAGAGAAATATCTTAAGGATAGCTATTTCCAGCCTGCTCTGGAATCCATGAAAGATTTCTTTCCTCTTGCAACTCTCAGGAAAGCACAGGCCATACAATGTTTGGCCTCATAGATCATGCAGGCAGAAATGACAGGGGAAGGCAAGAGCTTCCTGTAGTAATTATCATGAATATTCTGCAGGAGCAAACTTATTTTACTGTGGTGTGCATCATCTTAAAACAGTGTGTGTGGCTGTGGTTGCTTGCAAGTACTGTGTGGCAGGATAGATGATATCATACCTGAAAAATAAAAGTTACTGCAGTACAGCAGAGACCTGTAACACCCATAAATTATAAATGTACCCAAAAGGATGTATTGAATTGCAGTGCAAAGATACTAAAATAGTCAAACTAATAGCAGTATGCACGTATTTTCCAACATTGCAATAGCACAGCCAAACGCAATTTTGCATAACTGTATGAGCAAGGTGATCCCTAAAGTGCAAAATATGGGTGCAGTTGCCCAGAAGACATATCCAGGAAGGAACAAAAGTTGCCGGACAAAGGACAAGAGAAGCACAGGGGTGATGAACAGGCAGGACATCCTTCTGAATAGACAGGGATTACTAACAAGACAAAAGAAAACTGAGATAATCAGTTAGGAAGCAGAGACCTTCTTTCAGGAAAGGGGCAATACCCTAAACCCATCAGGCATAAGGAAGGAAAGCTAGAGGAAAAAAAAAAGGGGGACAAACTCACTCTGGCTTTGGCTTCTCCTGTCCAACAGCTCTCAGGCCTCATCCTTGCAGTCCCCTGGCCCCTCCTGCAGCTTTGGTGGAGTGCTGGCTGCAGCTCCAGCAGTATGCAGGGAGGGCTGCACCCTGCCTTTTAATAAAGGCTGGTCTGGAACTCAGCTGCTGGCTTCCAGTATGAGCCCCCTCGGGTGCTGATGCTACTGGACCAACCTCAACCGGCACAGTGAGTTTGGGCTAGATGTTGTGACCAGGAGGACCCTCCCTTGAGTCTTGTCTCTTTTCCTTTAATTCTCTGTTGGGCTGGAAAGACATCTTGGTAGCAGAAACTGAGAGCTGATACCCAGGTGGCATGGGTCCCCTCATTGAAATGTGTGAAAATAGGAACCAGACAACCAGGGGAAGCTTTGGAATCCCAACAGGGACCCCAGGATGTTTTATGGGTATGTATTCCTCTCCTAAAACCTGCAGGTATACAAGTTTCCTATAGAATGTACCCTAACTTAGATAAGATAGTGCACTTAAGGAGTGTCTTGGAGTCCAATAGGATGCATTTGTTTGTATGAGGAGGCCTCCAAAAGAAAGATGGGATCCCAAAGAACTTAGACAGACTCTCAGGAAAAAAAATGAAAGATCAAGTAAAGCATCTGAAGGGAGAGTTAAAAACAAAGACCCAAAAAACCACAACCAAAAAACCCAACCAAACAACACCCCCCCCCCAAGCTAAACAAACAAAAACCCCACTGCACCAGGTAACCATCAAAACAGTGTGGGTTTCTTGTTGTCTGAAAAGGTGAAATCCTACAGATGACCGCTGAAGTGAAGAATGAACTGGGTACCTGCAGGATGAGGGTGTGAGCATGTGTTCAGTGCATCAGGTAGGTCCAGCTGGTGAATAAAGGACCCATGAAGCGGTTCAGGGGTGGTGGGATGCATGCAGGGGTCCCCAGAAGACAGAGGAGGCTGTCCAGGTGTTGAGGGATGTGTGTGTGCATGTATTTTATTGACCTGCCTCCACCAGCCAAAAAGAAGGAAGGGGACTCGGCTGTCTGTGTTTACATTACATGGGAGTCCTATATGTAGCAGCACCTCTGCTGCTACATATTCAGCAGCACCTATATTCAGTATAGCAGTATAGCAGTATAGCACCTATATTCAGTATATAGCAGTCCTATATTCAGCAGCACCTCTGCTGAAGGCAGTGCTCTGACCATGCCAGTCTGTGACCAGCTGTGTCAGTGCCCCTGTGTGTGTGTCTCTGGGCTACATGTGCAGCTTTGAGACTGACTGAACGTGCACCCAGGAAAGCAGCAGCCATGTCCTGCAGCCTGGGCAGGGGGAGCCCCAGGGTGGAGTGGCTGGAGCAGGTGGCTGTGCTTCTAACATCCCTCATCATCTGGTGTAGCTGGCAGGATTTGATTGAGTTGTGAGTATTACTGGGTTAATGGTTGGACTCTATGATCTTGAAGGTCTTTTCCCACCTAAAATTCTATGATTCTATGTATATAAACTTCATGTGATGCAGGGACTGATCCTTTGCTAATGTGTCTGTAGTAATAAATTTGTAACCAAACTTCTACAACATCATGTGAGTACCCGAACGGGACCTGTCCTAATAAGTTCTTGCATTAACTGGAAAAAGTGCAATGAAAAGATGTTTACAGTATACTAGGGGGACAATAAGATGGTAAATGTAAATGGTTTATACTGCAGGCCTAGTAACAAACATTTGTCATTTGGGGGATGAAAAGAGGTGCTCAGAGTACATACTAGACCTCCTGTTAGTAAAAGACCACTTGCACCTACCAAACTGGCTACAAAACAGGAGGAAACTTGAGAGAATCAGGCTAAGGCTGAGCTCTCTACAAGCTGAATGTTCAAATTTGTAAAGAATCAGGTAGAATAGGTAAATGCTCATTTGCATAAGCAAGAGCCTCAGCTTAAACAGCTTTAAACCTTATGGAAAGCTGAGCATTACAGAGGAAATCAGTGAATTAGAGGGGAATAAACATGATTTAATTCTGCACATAATGTGCCAAGTGGAAATAGAACTGTCTTGTGGAGCCTATTGGGCAAACACATACATACCATCCTGCTTGTAAACAAGAAGTGGCTAGATGGGACAAAGCACGGTCAGCCAGTATGATTGTCAGTGGCACAGGAGATCCTTGTGACCAAGGATGTTTGCATAGTTCCCTGATCCAAGGAGATACCTTTTTTTACTTAAAATATTTTTTTCCTCTCCTAAGCAGCTTGAGTCCTGTCAGGGATCCTTCAAAGGATTTTGCCCTTTAGAATGACAGCAATCTGGACAGAGGGACAGGCCACGAGACAGATTGGTGCTATCATGCAGGACATCCCCCCATGAACATGCACCTTGAATGTACACACTAAAGGTACTAGCTGATGAAGGGAAATCAGCATGGGGAAAGCAGAAGGTCCTTTGCTTTAAATGTTGCAGTACATACTGAATATGCTCTAAATTAATTACTCAACCACCACTGATTAAGATTAGGTATTTAAGGATGGAGGAGGTGAGGTTAGTCAGCTGAAACAGAGACACCCCCCTAACTCCATACAGCTCAGAGATATTCCCAAGAGGATTGTAAAAGCAAAGTGAGGAGACTCTTATTGCTCAAAAACTTTTCTCCCACTCCAGTTTCAAGCTGTGGTTCACTTGACCACTTGTAGTTCACTAATTGTACTACAACTATCCAGGAGGCAGGACAGACCTTGCAATAAACTTGGAAAGAGTTATTTTCAGCTCCCTGCAAACTACTTGCAAAATGGTTTTGGGACTATACCACAGGAAGAAAAACAGATATACCTGCCCTTGCTTGTGTGACCCATTCAGTGAACCCATACCAACAAAGGGGGGATGACTGCAGCTATATGACAGGATTTGTTTGCTCCAGGTTTTTCTTGTGCACGTATTTTTCAGTTATTTGTCTATTCTCAACATTGTTTTGTCAGAAATTACCCATGTAAAGGATTGAAGCTTGTTAGTATTGCTCTCATTCTTGAATCTTCATATTTTTAGGACACCTTTTCAACAAAAGAATATAGGGCAGCAGCAGAGGAACATAGCTGCATACCCTAAACCATGGGGGACCTCTTGTAAATTTGCAAGTTGACCTTATTCAGATGCCTAAATGATCTAATTTTGAGTATGTCCTTGTCATTCCAGATACATTCCCAGGACAGGTGGAGGCCAGTCCTTGTAAAATAGCAAAGAAGTTGCTGTGAGAACTGGTTCCTGGGTTTAGTATCCCCCTAAACAGTAAGAGGGACCTGTTTTGTTGGACGAGAAGACAAGGACACAAGAAAACTTGTGTGGCCTTACAACCAGAACCAAAGTGTCATTGTGCCCATCACCCCCAGTCCAG
The DNA here is from genome assembly GCF_023638135.1 of Falco biarmicus. NCBI lineage: Eukaryota > Metazoa > Chordata > Aves > Falconiformes > Falconidae > Falco > Falco biarmicus. The sequence goes on from NC_079311.1 coordinate 14,041,050, forward strand.
TGGAGCTGTAGAAAGTAAAAATTCCAATTTGAAAATCAAATTGGCAAATGTTTATGCATAGACTGGCCTGAGATGCCTGGATGTGTTACTTCTCTCATTAATGTACGTAAGAAGCACTGTGAACAGAAAGCAAGGGCTATCACCTCATTAAATATTTTAATGGTTAGACCCATCTACACAGCACCCTTAACTCCTGTACAGGCCAGTTTACAACTGACAGAGGTTGCTCTTCAAAAATACTGTCAGGCATTAATGAAATGTGTAAGGACTTTCCATAAACAACTGAAAGAAACCTCACCTGAATTCCTTAAAATAAGGACAGTGGCTCTGTGTTAAGGTACAGCAGCAAAAACATGCACTCCAGATGCACTAGACTGGACCTCATCAGGTACTTGTAATTAATTACCTATACTGCAGTGAAGTGCAAAGGGGCCTGCCCAACTGGATCCACACTTCCCAGTGTGAAAAGGTTACATCTCCATCAGACACAAGGCAGAGTGTCTCACCTGTCACAACAAAGATGAATGATCCAGATAAACTTCCTTTGATCAAATGTCAACAGAATTGCAAACTACAATCCTGCAAATAGGCTTTGATGACTGTTGTTATCACCTGAACCTGTAAATTGTTTCTGGAAATTGTAGCTTTGTTTGCTCTGGGATTTTTTTGCATTTGGATTTGTATTACTGGTCATAGAGTAACATGTAAGAATTGTTATATGGTAAGACTTTAGGGAATGAATGATTATGCTGGGTATGTGGCTGTAGTGCCTGTAAGATACTGTTTGTTAATTGGACTGGCACTTGTCCATTAAGGTGGCTTTTTTCCCCTGACATTTCAATACATTCAGACCTGTTCAGAAATGATGGGCACAACTTACCCCAAGGCACCAACTGAAATATGAAACACTCCATAAAATCCACCTACTTGAAAAACCAGCTTCCACCTGCTTCCACAAACATTCCTCCCCTGGCTAGAAAAGTCATAATTAGAAAGAGCTATTTAAAAAATTCTGCTTTAATAGAAGAGATTGGTAATGCTGTTTCTGCCTTACAGTTAGAGGTGAAACAAGCATCACAGGTAGCCCTGAAAAACAGAAGAGTATTAGATTATGTGCTCATTGCTTAAGGAGGTATATGTGTATTAGTTAACACTACTTGCTGTACATACTCAAACCAAGATGAGACAATAGAAATTAAGGTACATAAAATTCAGGTGCTACATGAAATATCTGAAGAAAAGCTTTTTTCACTTGTGGGTATGGCTTCTAGACATGTAAGAATGGTTAGGAAAGACTGCCTACAAAAGCACTGAAGTACAATTTGTTTGGATTATTAGCTTTGTTGGCTGTATATTTATTGGTCCAGTTGATCTTACATTCTGGCAAACTGGTGTATGAGGGGATGGAAAGAGGCATGGCTCAAACAGAGCTCAGAATAATGATGCTGAATGTTTAGGGGGATGGTGAGGAACAGAAGGGAAGAAGTGCTTGGACTAATGACAATATGGGATTATAAAAAACAGAGACAAGAATGGATGATGGAACAGCATATCCCAAGCAGTGACTGATCCTGGGCTCGCAGGAGTCATGAGCAGGGTAACCATGGCCCTTTTACTGTACTCTAGATATTCAAGTGAAAAATTCATTAGGTTGCAAATCTCAAAGCAGGAATTAGGTAAGCAGAATTGTTACTATCTCACAGGACTTTGCAGGACTCTGGAGTTAAGACACATTTGCAGCTACTGGTCTTGACAGTTAGCACCATTTAATTAACAAAAGAGTGGATTATTTGTAACAGGAATATTTTTGTAAAAGGATGCACTGTCTGGAGCTTCCTTATCTGAAAGATTTCATTTGATGTTATTTACCACCTCCTGCTTACCTGATAGGTTTGGTGAAGAACAGGCTGTTTACCCTAAAAGCACGCAAACCCTGTAACTGTCCCATTTGGGCAGAGCTCACATCAGCAGAGGCTGTTGCTCTGCTGCTCTGTGATCTCTCCAACAGCTACAGGAATAAACTGTTCCTGCTTTGACCCCATCTAAATTGTACACCCGTTATTTCCACAAAAAACTACATAAATGTGATGTAACCAGAGCTACTAGGGCCAGCCTATATACTGGTTTCATAGTTCTGCACCTTTAACATCCACTGAATATACTGAAATATTCTTAGTATATATTTTCTCTACCATTTTTTTTCTTTCTTACCCATTTGTTCCTCTGTTAGTACCTGTTCTTCTCTGCCTCTGTACAACAAGTTCAAACCAATCCAGCCTAAGGCACTTATATAATATGAACTGGTCCAAGTCATGTGTACAGCAGAGCATGACCTCACTAAAACAATGTGCGGTTGTAACTATGACTGAAATAGAAAGTGAGATCTCCAATCACACTTTCAAAAAACTGTTCCCACCCTATTTCTGCCACTTGACTTTTTGCATACATGGGAATCATTGTATCTTAGGGTATTCCAAACACCATATAAAGGACAGACTCAAAGAACAAGACATGTCAGCATTTCTTAGGACACTCATCAATAATCAGAAGACTAATATGGATGAGCTAGACACTTGTTTTGACCTGCCAACTTACAAGCCATGGATACCCGTAATCGCTATCACAGTTCTTGTTTCATGTGCACGTACCTTATGCTCAAGTGTTGCAGGAACGTGGTGAAGCAGTAACATTTTCAGAAAGCATGTATTTTGATACAGAAATGAAGTCACATACGCTGGCATGTAAAAAGAAACAAGATGGTCATATCTTCCAACATCAGTAAATGAATTCAAAATACTGAAAACTATATTCCATATATTTAAAAACTACTTGCATACAGAATCCAGATGCTTATAAAGATGTGCTTAATCTTAAGATTTTTATGAATGGGATTTTCAGTGCAACAAATTGGAGAAATCCTTACTTTCCCATATCCATTCTTGGTAATGATGAGTTATAAAAAGCAGGATATAATCTATGTGAAGCGTTGCTGCATCTGTCAACATGTGGACCACTCCATGGATAAGGAATTGGCTGGATAGCTGCACTCAAAGATCTGCTGTCAACAGCTCAAAGTCCAAGTGGACACCAGTGACAAGTGGTGTACCTCAGGGGTTTGTACCAGCACCAGTGCTGTTCAACACCTTTGCTGGCAACACGGACACTGGGATCAAGTGCACCCTCAGCGAGTTTGCCGATGACACCAATCTGAGTGGTGCAGTCAGCATGCTGGAGAGAAGTGTTGAGGTTTAACCCCGGCCTGTAACCAAGCACCACGCAGCCGCTTGATCACTCCCCTTCACCCAGAGGGATGGGGGCAGGAGAATCAGAAAGGAATGTAAAACTCTAGGGTTGATATAAGAACAATTTAATAGGTAAAGCAAAAACCATGCATGCAAGCAAAGCAAAGCAAGGAATCCATTCACCACTCCCCATGGGCAGGCAGGTGTTCAGCCATCCCCAGGGAATCAGGGCTCCGTCATGTAACGGTTACTCGGGAAGACAAATGCCATAATGCCGGCTGTCCCCACCTTCCATCTTCTTCTGCCAGTTTATATACTCAGCATGACATCCCATGGCATGGAATATGCCTTTGGCTAGTTTGGGTCACCTGCCCTAGCTATGTCCCCTCCCCATTTTCTGTGCCCCTCCAGCCCTCTTGCTGGCAAGGCAGCATGAGAAACCAAAAAGTCCTTGATTTAGCATAAACACCACCCAACAACAACTAAAAACATTTGTGCTATCAACATTGTTCTCCCATCAGAGCCAAAACACAGCACAGCACCAGCTACTAAGAAGAAAGTTAACTCCATCCCAGCTGAAACCAGGACAGATGCCATTCAGAGGGACAGTGACAGGCTTGAGAGGTGGGCCCATCTAAGTTCAACAAGGCCAAGTGCAAAGTTCTGCACCTGGGCTGGGGCAACTCCCTGTATCAATACAGGCTGGGCAAAGAATGGATTGAGAGCAGCCCTGAGGAGAAGGACTTGGGAATGCTGGTGCACAGAAAGCTCAGTGTGGCCTGACAATGTGCACTTGCAGCCCAGAAAGCCAACCAAATCCTGGGCTGCATCAAAAGAACCATGGCCAGCAGGTTGTGGGAGATTATTCTCTCCCTTTCTGCTGTGGTGAGACCCCACCTGAAGTACTGCGTCCAGCTCTGGGACCCCCAACTTAAGAAGGACATGGATGTGTTGTAGCGAGTCCAGAGGAGGGTCATGAAGAGGATCAGAGGGCTGGAGCACCTCTCCTGGGAGGACAGGCTGAGAGAGTTGGGGTTGTTTAGCCTGGAGACGAGAAGGTTCAAGGGAGACCTTGTAGCAGCCTTTTAGTATTTAAAGGGGGCTTATAAGAAAGATGGGGACAGACTTTTTAGTAGGGCCTGTAGTATCAGGAAAAGGGGTAAGTCTACCTACTGAAGGAACACAGGTTTACATTAGACACTAAGAAGAAATTCTTCACTATGAGGGCAGTGAGGCACTGAGACAGGTTGCCTAGAGAGGTTGTGGATGCCCCATCCCTGGAAGTGTCCAAGGCCAGGCTGGATGGGGCTCTGAGCAACCTGGTCTAGTGGTTTTGAGCAACCTGTCCGGGCCCATGGCAGCAGGGGTGGAAGTAGCTGATCTTTCAAGTTCCATATTAACTGAAATAATTCTATGATTCTATCATTCTGTAACAGCAAATGAGAATTCATGTCACAAATCTTCATTGCATTTATCATATTTACTGGTATTCTCAGCAGGGTGATACCTACCGCTTTTCCTCACTTTACCTGAAATCCTTTGAATCAAGAATAGAAGGAAAAGGAAAAAGTTTACATGATGCTTGCCCATCTATCTTTATTGAGTGCTGTAACTAAAAAGAATCTATTGGTGGTATTATGAATTACATCACTAATTAATGACTTATTTCCAATACATAATTAAACAAAAAATTGGTTTGGGTATAGTAACAGTATAAATACTAGTTGTTAATTTTAAGTTGTACTATTTGCTTTTCTTTTTCCCTTTACCACAACAGCCTACCTACTGGAAAGTGGCAGTAATTATCCATGTTCAGAAATGTTGGTGGTTTCAAAAATTCAGTGTGTTATCAAAATAAAACACACTCTGCAAGCAACCATGATGTTTCTATTTCAACTTATAGACCTTTTAACCATAAACAGGATGACAGTATTGAAAAAAAAGCGCTTTTTAAAAATAAATGTGTGTTAGACCTTAAATTTTACCACATGAAAAAATGTTCATTCAAATAAATTAGGTTACAGACAAGTGTCCAAAAATCAACCAATTATCATTAAACCCAACATTCTGAACAACATACATTCAGGAAGGCAACAAAGCTTATTATGAATCCTTAATGTTGGAGATGGCCCAGTAGTATAGAAACTATTAAAATCTTACAAAGGTTTAATATGTCTATAGAAAACACTCACAATCATGTAGTCAGGGATTTTATTCTGATAGGTATTTGGCTTTTCTAGGTGGAAATTTTTCAGTCACAGAAGTCTTGCTAAAAATATTACTAAACATTTTTATAATGAAACAATAGAGCTAAAGACAAGACAAAGGCTTTTATAGAACTCCACAATATTTTGGATGCACTGTTAAATTTTCACACTTAGGAATTAAACAGAACATGTCATCTGAGTACTCCTTGTTAGTAATGACACATTAATTTTTACTGGACACAAATCCCAGTACAGACCATTGAGTCTATGTAGCTGGTCTAGCATAGGATAAGAATAAAGTAACCAGTTAGCTGCTGCTCACAAATCAGAAAAAGCATCAAAATATCCTGTTTATACTTATAGGTTCATTGTACATTACAGCTATTTTTATTTTGTTCTCTGGCTCTGTAGCAGTACTTTTCACTTGACATTTGCCGTTTATCTTGAGGAGACATGACTGTAAGTAGCAGAATCTCTGAGCAAGATTTTCAAAAGATGGTAAGAGACATACATGTTGGCAGTGGGGGTAAAAGGCATGTAGACACTTTGGAAGATCACACTCATTTTTTCATTGACTGCTTTCACCTATGTGAATACAGTCTGCCAAATACTTATGGAGCACTAAAGATCTAAATTTGAAACAAAAGTGAGTTTTAGAGTGCAGGTCTTGCCAAGCCCTGTACACAACAGAATCTTTTAGCCTTTCAGCATCTAATTTGGGCAGAAGGTAAATACATTCACACTACACGTGACAGCACAATAATGATGATCCACTAACACACTTCTTCATAGTCTTCTGCACAGATTTTTTCAACAGAATACTAACATCACTGATTTATTTTTTTTTAACACAAGATATTCCATAAATTGAGACACAGTTCTTCGTCCTTCAATTAAATAACATTTATTTAAAAATTTCCTCTGTCTCATCTCCAGCTTCTGTTAAATACATTCCTTTGACCTGCGATCATAGAATCAAAGATTAATTTAGGTTGGAAAAGACCCTTAAGATCATTGAGTCCAGCTGTTAACCCAGCATTGCCAAATACACCACTAAACCATGTCCATAAGCACCATAGCCACATCTCTCTTAAATACTTCCAGGGATCATGACTTAACCACTGCCCTGGGGAGCCTGTTCCAATGTTTGACAGCCACGTTAATAGAAGAAATTTTCCCTAATATCCAAACTAAACTTCCCATAGCACAACTTGAGGCAGTTTCCTCTTGTCCTATCACCTGTAACTTAAGAGAAGAGACCGACCCGCACCTGCCTACAGCCTCCAGCTTTTCTGCACACTGCTGCCTTTCAGGACTGCCTCCCAAGGGACCCTGTTGGCCTTCCCTCTGATTCTCATCCATAAATACTCAACCCTATCAACACCATCATCAAGCTCTAGACAATCAATTCACTCCCTAACATACAAAGCTATGCCACTGCCTCTCCTTCCTTGCCTGTCCCTTCTGAAAAGCTTATAGTCATCCATTCCAGCACTCCAGTTGTGCAAGTCATCACACCATGTTTCTGTTATGGCAACTATGTCATGGTTTCCCTGCTGCACAATGGCTTCCAACTCAATGGGTTTCCTCTGACTCATCTCCAACATCTGTTAAATACCTTCCCTTGATCCCATCTATGACTGCTATCAGTATGTCCTCAATATCCGTGGAATAGAAGTAACAAATGAGAGCATGAAGACTTATTAAAACCCTTTTGTTTTTCACATACTCAGTGTTTCACAAAATCAGCCCATGATATAGACAATGCAGACAAAGTCCTCCCTTCACCTTTGCTGGGACACATGTACAGACTAGGTATGGTGTTTGTGAATTAAAATGTTAACCACTTTTATTTTCATTCAAATGCTTGCTATATGTGTGTCCTGAAGTTTCTTGATTAGTCCCTTGGTTGAGAGTATATTACTTTTTAAAGAAACTCTTGCTGTTAATGTAAAACGAATATGACTGAACGCATGTCATGGTTTAACCCTAGCTAGGAACCAAGAACCACGCATCTGCCTGCTCACTCCCTACACACCTGGAGGGGTGGGGAGGAGAATCAGAAAGGAATGTAAAACTTGAGGGTTGAGATAAGAACAGATTAATAATTTAAACAGAATAAAAAGGAAAGTACAATAATAATAACAATAATATTAATAATAATAATACCAACAGTTATAATGGAAAGGTGGGTGAAAGGATAAAATCCAAAGGAAAACGGAGGAAGGAAAAGAAGTGATGCACAGTACACCTGCTCACCACCTGCTGATTGATGCCTAGCCACTCCCCAAGAAATGATCCCCCAGACCCAGGTAACCCCCTCCCCCTCCCCAGTTTACATACCAAGCATGATGTCCCATAGTATGGAATACCTCTTTGGCTGGTTCAGGTCAGCTGCCCTGGCTGTGTCCCCTCGCAGTTTCCTGTGCCCCTCCCACTGGCAGGGCCTGAGAAACCAAAAAGTCCTTGATTTAGTATAAACATCACCCAGCAACAGCTAAAACCATTGGTGTGCTGTCACATCAGAGCCAAAACCCAGCACTGCACCAGCTACTAAGAAGAAAGTTAACTACATCCCCGCCAAAATCAGGACAAGTGATATTCCCTAAATGTTTTGGAAGTTCTCCAAACTTTGTTAATGCTTAATTGGAATATACCTGAGACACTTAACATACATTAACTTCATTCACTCTTGTTTCATTTTACACAGGATGAAGGAAAACTGTAAATAACAGCATGCCTGTGGGCAATGAGCCAGGGCAGTGCACATCTAGGGCTAATGAAAATGACCTTTCATAAAAGTTATATCATCAAATTGGACAAATCAAAACACTTCTTTGTGAGAAAAAGACTATCTAGCAAAGTTCTTTCTCCAATGCTGGTAATGAGCAGGCTTTCTGCTGACCATCCTGAATCGCTATTATTTTCTTTTCCTAGCTGATTTGGGTTAAACCACATACTTTAAGCAAAGCTAAGATATCAGGTTTCAGCATCTGGCGATACATCTTTACTGAAAGAAAGCTCAGACTGAAACCACTGAGTGTTTTGTTTGAGCAAGGACTTCACAATCTACTTTTTCTTTCTCTGAAGCCATACTGTCACGTTTGATCCCTTACTAAAACCTGGATGTCTGGGTTTTAAGACTTTCTGAGGGCAGAGCTTTTTAAAACACACACAATGTGGCCAGATGAGCAGGAAAGTACACCTTCATTCTTCCTCTAAAGTTCCTACTGCCTGGATTGAATTCACTGAAGTTTAGCAGTTTTCTCCACTTACACTTTTGTTAGTTTAGTCTCTTTTGTTTGTTTAGACTGTAATGAACAAGGGGTTTTTTTGTTTCTCCTGACACTACAAAGATGTTGTAAACCACCTAATGGAGCAATAATAAAATATAATAATAACAATAATAATACAATAATAATATAATATAATAATAAAAATATAAAACAACAACAACAACAACAACAATAATAAACACAACATCCAGAAACCCACAAAATTGCTGGATTGTATTAATACTTGTGATAAAAAAGATATTTTTTTATTGATCCATGGAGCTGACCCACATCAAGTCAACTCTTTTCACTGAGTTTGTTTCATGTAAAAAGTATTGCCTGATAAGTACAGATTGTTTTCATTAATAAGAGTATTACAAATAATTTATTCTGGTTTGCAGTCCCGTCACCAGTACTGCTGATGTTCACACCAGGCTCCCACCACAATTTTCAGATCAAGGAGCTACAACAGTAAAACAAAACACACAGAGTTTTCTCCATGTTAGCACCTAGGTACAGAGCATTCTGCCTTGTACAAACACAAAGCCTCTCAGCAACCCAGCTAAGCTTCTGAGACTCAAAAAAGTCCTTTTCAGATAATTTTCTGCAGGTTCACATCTTCCAGCAGATTTAGGCATTTTTCAGTAGATTCCTATTTCAAAGTAAAGCTGCACCTCAGAAGCATCTAAAATGCAAAATGTGCTAGACAAAAAGACTAGTTAGGAGGAGAAAGGCTTTCTAAAAACAAATTAAAATGAACACAGTACACAGTTGGAAGACTTATCCTTGCATGTCTCAGAAGAAACTGACTTACAGAAGATGCATGGTAAACTGATAGATGCTAAAACCAAGAGTATTTTGACATCCAGTTTTCTAACAACATTATCTTTGAATTTTATGGGAACATAGCTATATTAAAAATATTCAGTGAAAAATTTTTTTCTCACACAACTTCAGACTCAAGTTTCCCTGTACACTTTATGTCTTAAGTTTATGCGAAGAAAGTGAAACACAGGCTGTTAATCTAAAGCCAGATTTTGATCTGAACAGTACATGCAAGATTTACATAAAATGTAAGAGAAACACGCACTTAGATCTCCAGTCATAGACCTCAGCTGTAAACTGTCAGTTCATGAGAAATCTTGCAAAGTGAAACAAACATTTTTGTTATGATTCAGAGCATCGTTTTTTCATTAAAATAAAAAATTAAAATAAAAGAATTCTAACTGGGGATCACTGACAAATTTCCAAGATGTCGGAATATTTTGTTTCAGTTTCAAAAATACAATATCAAATGCGTTAACACACCCTGAAAAAAAATTGCACCCCGCTCCTCAGCTAATCTAACATGTCCCTGTAATTTTGAAGTCACCATGTTGCCTACTGACTCAGCAAAGGAATCTGAATTAAACAGCTAAAACCTGTCTTCTTTGGCATACATATAGGCCATGGAGAAGCTAATAAATCCATCCTTAATCAGGAAATGCAGTATTGCAATGCTATGCAGAAAAGACATTCAGAGCATTAAAGCAATTACACTTGTACTCAATTAAGAAGACCAGTAGCTGGCATATGAGGATTTTGGGGAAGAGGATAATCTTCCAGTTAGGTTCTCAAGTCAAGGAGAGACTCCATTAATTGCACCTATAGTGTAAAGTACTGTAAGGTAGGGGCTTTTTTCATGAAGACTTAATTTGAGTTACTGCATTCTGGTTAAGGGACAGGTCTCTACGACATGAAAATACAAAGGGGAGAAGAAAAAAGTGTTTTTCTCTTTATCCTGGGTAGAAATAAAGAAAATCTGTTTTGGCTGCAAGCAGCTGAACTGAGAATATTATTGCATAGTTTAAAGTTGAACTAAGGGATAACAGAAAGATCTAGTAAATCTTTTCAGACTGAATCTTCTGGTTATTATAGATACAATTAGAAGTTAAAGAAAAAATCCCTAACGTCAACTGTTATTATTTTTACCTCCCTTTTTCCCTTCTTAGCCACCTTCTAAAGGCTCAGTGGGACTATCAGATGCAATAGATTTATACAGTTTGAAGAAAGGAGATGAGTTAGCTCCTGGATGTTTGCTTAACAATTAAATTTATATATATACACAGACACATATACTTTTTATGTATATATACACATGTATAGAAATATGTATAGCTGTCCAGTCTGGTGAGTAAATAAGTACGATTGAGCATTCTGCACAGTCATATATTTGCCCACCAGACTGGACTAATTTACAGACCTTAGTGAACCTGCCCCTGATGTACTCGACTTGTATATATTCCCAGTGACAATACATTTTTCCCTGTCAGCAGTGCCAGGTTAAAAGGTTTCTGTCCCTTTACCTATCTCTGCTCAATTGTTCCAACCTTAGTGCTACAGCTCCCTTTCAAAGAAGCTTTTTGAAAGGTCGCTTTTGAAAGCTGGGTGACTGAAATTGCCCTAGATTAAAAAAAGGCAGAATAGCCTGTCTCAAAGTGGGGAAAATCAGGAAAAAGATAGGATATAGACACACACACAGACAATTACTCCCAATTTCACTTTATATTATGAAAAAGAGAGTTAAAAAAAAAAAAAAAAAAAAGGATATTTCTTCAGTTCTTTTCTTCTACCTTTGAAATTTTGGGACTCATCATGTACTTTCTTCAAACTAATGAGTTAGCAAAATTATATGCCAAATTGTGGAGGATAAACAATGTGATGGTACTCAAAAGACCTCCTGTGAAACAGCTCTGCAATCTACCTCACCTCAACGTCAATGAAAATGGTAATTTTCCATCATTACAAGCACCTCGTTTTAATTGTTTTGTGCTGTTCATTTAAAAATCTCAGTTCTATCATGTCAGTACCTTTCGCAGCTGAAGGGCAGTGGGGTGGGGAAATGTGGGAATGGGAAATGGCCATTGTTTAACACAAAATAATCATTGCCACCTCTATTAATCAAAATAGTTTTTTTTCAAAAAATGTTGCAACATGTATGTTCTGAAATGCTTTCCCCTTCATCTTAAAAAACACAGATCAGATCACTAAGACCTCTATCAGATATTCAGTAGGTATATTTGTTTCCATATAACTTTACCTTTGATGGTCTCAAGCTCATAAGCATATAAAAAATTATTAAAAATATTTTTAAAGGCATCAGAATTTAGTAGTCTACATTTCCCAAAAACTCACCTAGTGACACATTTCTGTTCCTACTCAAACAGAGCCCCTGAACAGATGCCTGTGACAGCCTGGCTGATATCAGCGTGACAAAGCAGGGAGATCTGTCTTTGCAGATAACTTTAGTGTGCTCCCTTTGTGCACAGAAGCTCTTTCTGCTCCCTTTTGTGGGGATCTCTCATGGACCCACATGACCATGGAAATGCCCAGCACATCAGACCTAGCCTGCGGGGTGGATGTCCTCCATGAACACCCTTCCTTGCAAAATTGACATTGACCACTTGACATTTCTCAGCAGGAATACACCACCATTATTAGCTGCTGGCCCATTTCTGCTGAAAGTGATCATGGGAATATGCAATGCCCAAAAGGAAATGGGCCAACACGGAGCTGGCTGATTGCCTGAAACTGTAGGCAGCCCTCCCTTGGCACCTGCTCTGATTCCCTCCAACTCCTCCCTGCTGTGTTCACGGTGCCCCTGATGGCATGGCACACTCTGTGCCCCTCTCAGTAGCCAAGTGTACCTCCCATGACTGGCAGCTTGATCCCTTGATGGTGGTCCCCTGGGAGGTGAGGTCCAGGCTCTGGTAAGGTGATGTATGTACTATGACATGGCTATCCTTAGCTTCCTGAAGCAAGCAAATAGTAACTACTAGATTTGACGTGCAGTGCTCAGTCCTCTCCTTTCACTCACATACCCTTATCCAGGTGAAGGAACAAAACTGCATGGTTTATAGCAAGGAGATTTGTGTTATTGTAAAACGTGATTCAGTATAAACAACAGTTCAGCGAATATTCAGTCATTTCTTACCACAGTTGTCATGTTCACAAAAACTATCTAGATTAGCTACTTCATCACCAATGATAACTGAATCTGTTGGGGAAAAATGTTCACTTCCATATTGATTTGCCTGTTCTCTTCCTGTCACTAGAATTTTTTCAGATGAATAAATTAGACCACATTGCCCTTATTCACACAGAACAGAGCCTCGCTCCACAATTATCTCCATTGACTTACATAGGTCTATTCCTGGTAGATGTTATTTAATAAGGTTATCAGCCTGTACCTTCAGATTTTAGCCTAGTCTGTTTTCAGCTCTTATCTTGAAGAGTATGCTTAAAAGCCTTGCAGAACCCATGGAATGATAAAGCCACATTATCTTAATCAAATGGGACATTTTACACACCAGTTTTATCTATACCATCTTCCAGCACTTTCACTTACTTATACTGTAAAGAAACACATTTCACAGATCTTGCAGTTTTCCCACTGACATTTTTCAAGATGTTACCCTGCTCCATAATATTTCATCCCTGTAAAAGTTTCATATTTTTATACTTCTTGCATTATACAACCACCATTTGTGAATTTACCTACTCCTTTGTTCTCATTCTCCCTTCTCTTTTCTCATCTATGAATGTCCTTTCCAAATCCTAGTCTATCATTTCACTAGCCCTTTTCTAGATTGTCCTGCAAATGATTCTACAAGTTACAACCTACCTTTACCTTTTTCCTCTGTGTGTTCATTTTTTTCTGCACTGTCCTGTCTTGTCCCTTCAATATCATTTCCCCCCTACCCTACAACCACCTTAAAAACCTCTGAAACACTGGTAGCTAGAAGTTGAACAAGTGTCATGGGAGAACTACCATGTTAGATTTGACCATCTCTTCTAATTATTCCCCAAATGACTTGCTAATAAGCTCTAGTTAGTACTATGTACTACTTCAGACTGACGTTATTCTCATGTTCTTGCAAGGTAGGTCTCAGCTCACTGAAACAATGTCATAAGAAAGACATGACTATTGCTTCTGTGCAGATGCAGTTTTCACTACTAGACCATCCAACCTTGCTGCGCACTTGCACATCTTCCCACTCTTCTCCCTTCTTGATAGGCACTGAATTTTCAGCTGGGAACTGAAGTGCAGAGGCTAGATTTGGCACTAATTAGATACCACTGAAAGCAAATAAGCACCCTAGCAGTACTATAAATCCAGGTACATCAAAGTAAGCACTTGAATCCCTGCCTTGTGAAACAGCACCCTGGAAATACTTCTGCTTTCTCCTCTCACATTGTACACCGCACCAAGGCTTGAGAGAGAACAGCCACAAGCACTTCAGACTACATTTGCTCTTTAGTGACAAATCCTTCCTTAGACAGTCCAAGGACAACGGTGTTCTCAGTCACATATGGAACGTACTAATTTTCAGCCTTTAAAATCTCTGTGAGAGAATTTCAGTCTTTCATGAAACCATGTTTCCTGGCATACAAAACATAGCTAAGAAGTTAAGTGTCTCAGATTTCTATAATGTAACAGTAATATAAATCCCAATATATAGCTCTGGACTAAGGTAACCACAGTCAACTTGCCAAATACCCAAAAAATAAAGTTAAATTTCCAAGTTGTTTTAACATATCACTTGAAAGACACACCATCAAGATGTGTTTCATTATGAATCTAATCTCACTTCCATGACACTAAAATATGACCAGCATTTTTAATAATGATTAGGGGGTTTTATTTACTAAACAAAAGAAAAATAGATTTTCTGTACACTTGAAGGAGAGAAATTTTCAGACAACCTACTTCTAAATCAGCCATGACAGAGGCATTTGTTAGAGGCACACAGGAAAATGAGTTACCAAAACTGCCCTTTCCAGAAAACCTAAAAGCTGTATGATTCTTAACTGACAAAATTAAACTGTTACCTTGCTTTGAATTTGCCTTAGTTGAAACTGTAATGATCTTCATATAGAAATACAAATAAAACATGTTATTTCTTGTCACCAAGTTCAGGGACACGGACTACCTACATGGACTACATTCCTCAGTGTCTATGATCAGCATTTTACTCAAATGTAAATATGATCCAGTCATCACTTCTCTTCACCAGTAAAGCCAGTTCCTACTTTAGCGGAACAAATTTTAAAAGAAACCCTACACTGGTAGGATACATTCATTAAGGTAGTAATGCACAGACGCTACTCAGCTATTCTCCACATAAAAGACTAGTCCAAGTCCCTTAGCAAGCAGGAAAACTATAGACAATTTAATGTTAAGGAAGTGTAGGTTTCAATTTCTAAAATGACAGGACTATCAGACCTGCAAAAGAATACTCTGCTCCCATGATGGGAATAAGCCTTCACTTCAGGAATGTTTAAGATTCAGGAATCTTTAAGCAACCAATGGAATCAGTAGCAGACTGAGGAATGCCCATCTGGAACAGATTAGTAGCTATGCACATCAATTTTATAGCTGATTACAGAATACAAGTGCAGGAAATATAAAAACATCCTTCTGTAATATTTGTAAAGTGTTTTGCATATTTTATTTCATAATTTTTAATGGTTAAGTTGAAACCTACCATAAAAAATGGGTTACTGACACCCTATTATCTGGGTGCCCTGATCTTCACTCTTCTGCTGTAGCACAGAACTGTGCTGTAGCACAGAACAGTTTCCAGATGCTAAGAAACTGCACATAGTTCCCAGCTTTATGAGACATTTAAGACAACTGCCGCTCACAGAGCTTTCTCACTTCTCATCCCTGCTTTAGGGCAGGCAGAATTCATTTTAGTGATCATCCTTTTGCAACACAAAATAACAGTATAATACCATCACTTCAGAAGAGTCAAATTTTGTTGGCTTTTCTTACATGATTACTTCCACTGGCTTCCACAAGACTATTGAATGAATGAGTATTCTTTTGCTATGTCTACTAAAACATTAGCAATATCTAAAAGAACCACTGTTCAACAACAGGTGCATAGAAAGAAGGTCTAAAAGGAAAACAAAAGCAAAAAAAGTTCCAAGCTGCAGCCAAATATAATTAACAGACATAAAGCCCCAAACACAATTTCATCATTAGAAAATTAATCAAATCACACTGAAATGAGAATGTGCCATGTCCAGCATCCTTGGGGGCAAAGATGAGAGTTCAGTGAATCTCCATGTATAAATCATGGAGGAAATACTCATATAAGGAAACTTTTGTCTGGACTCAACCATTGCCTCTGGATGTCTTCAGATTTTTGCTTCAAGTAATGGGGATAACTTGTAGGGTTGAGAGCAAGGACAGACCCACAAACAATCCATTTTGCCATCATAATCTCCACAGAAATCTGTATACAATTAAACTTACCTGCTCCTGTTCCTCCTCCCTAGCTGGACAGGTCCAGAAAAAAAGCAACAGCCATGCGCCCTCAGACAGACCCATTCCTGCAAGATGTTGCATGCCAGAGTAGACACGGAATTAGCAAAGCCTAGAGGACAGAAATGCAATGAGAATATTTGATCTTGTATCTTGGTGTGTACTTGCTGTACATTCAGAAAAAAAGTCTTGTCTAAAGTTCTATAAAGACCACACGTGTGATGGCAGCACTTAGGATGATCTGCTCCATAACCTTCCCCAGCACCGAGGTCAGGCTGACAGGCCTGTGGTTCCCCAGATCCTCCTTCCTGCCCTTGTGGATGGGCACCACACTGGCTAACCTCCAGCCTGCTGGGACCTCCCTGGTTAGCCAGGACCGCTGATAAATGATGGAGAGAGGCTTGGTGAGCTCCCTCAGTACCCTGTGGTGGATCCCACCTGGCCCCACAGACTTGTGCATGTCTGAGCAAAGCAGGAGATCACTGACTGTTTCTTCCTGGGCTGTGGGGACTTCATGCTGCTCCTCTTCATCCCTGTCTTCCAGCTCGGGGGGCTGAGTAGCCAGAGGGGAAACTGGTCTTGCTATTAAAGACTGAGGCAAAGAAAGCATTGAGTAGCTCAGCCTTTTCCTTATCCTTTGTGGCAGTGTTCCCACCCCTGCATCCAGCAAAGGATGATGGCTGTCTTTGGCCTTCCTATTTCTAATGTATTTGTAACAACATTTTTTGTTACCTTTTACAGCAGTGGCCAGCCTGAGCTCTGGCTGGGCTTTCACCTCTCTGACCTTCACCCTGCACAACCTCACAACTTCCTTACAGTCCTCCAGAGCTACCTGCCCCTTCTTCCAAAGGTGCTAAACTCTCTTTTCTACCACTGAGTTCTAGCCAGAGCTCTCTGTTCAGCCAGGCTGGTCTTCTTCCCTGCTGGTTTGTTTTTCAGCACACGGCAACAGCCTGATCCTGCACCTTTATTTCCTTCTTGAAACTTTGCTGCACTGTTGCAACAGTATTTCCTACATCAGTTTGCTGGAGTCTAGCATACAGGGAAATTGTCAATGCAACAAGGGCTTTTTGCCCATATGGTCAGAAATCCTCCCATCTGCTCTTTAACTAGATATATTCAGGTTTTTTTCTAGACACTCTTCCACACTCTTAATTGGCTAAATGTAGACCTTGTAAGCTTCTGGGTTTTGCCCTGCTCAGCAGCCATTGAGGAGATGGACAAATGCCCACTGAGGGCACAAAAACTTCTTTAGCTAAAAGCTGAAATGAAATACTCTGGCAGAACACAAACAAAAGCTTCTCTGGTACCAAGAAAAGGCTAGCAACCAAGCTGGTTGACACCTGAAGTCCTCTCTCCAGATGTCTTCCAAGCCAGCGACTATTAAGATCTAGGCAAGAGCATCTACTCATATCCAGATGAGCAGTTTTTCATGCACATTCCTCCAACTGCTAGTGCCATACAAGTTTCAAGCATACAGCATTCAATTTTACTTTTATACTTTTACCGCTATTTCTTTCACAATAAACAGATTGCAAAAGCAAAATAGTCACAACCTTCCTCTGTCAAATGAAGAGAACCCTCTGGGACTGTTTTTGCTAGTAAAGACCTTATATTTAGATTTCTGAGCATCTCTAGTGCTTTAGTGCCTCACTTTAGATTTTATGTGCCTAAGCCCTTCAACAGATTCAGTCACTTATATTTACAGTGCAGAGTAATGAAATATTTAACTGTTGTTAAAGCTACAGATCTTACATCACTAAAAAATTAAAAGCAGAAGAAAAAATCTTCCCCAGGATTTCTTTGAAAATGTATACCTTTTTGAATCTTACTTTTGGATTCTTAAAGTCCATGGGAAGATGTGTCAAGTACACTGCTCTGATTCTAAATGATTTTACAGCATCCACCCAGAAGCTTTTCTTCCTCACCAGTGCAGCACAACAAAATTCCCTCAAACTGTAAAACAAGGTAAGACTTTACATAAATTAAAAAAAAATAATCCACTACTTCTGAATGAAATGCAATAACAAAGTCCAAAATTATAAGTCATGAAAGCCTCAGCAGGGAACAAAGGTTTCTAATAGCCAGGTATAATGATTTGACCATCTTCACCGTGAAGAAACGATTACCAAATACCCACAGAGTCATAGTTCTGACAAAGGAAGTGACAACAGTATTTCATACTTAATAAGGAGAAGAAACACAGGTGAAGCTAATTATTTGCAATTCATGCACAAAGACACCAGCTGCTAATTCAGTACCCCATATAACTTTTGTAGGCAATCATTATAACAGAAGCCAAGATGACTAAAATATTAGACCTACTGTATTTATATGCTTTGCAACCACCTCACCTCCAGGCACGCCCTGAGCTCTCACACACTAATCAGCATTAGTCTGGGTAAGACACTTGGAAGTGAGTTTGTCAAAGCACAGCACCTGGATGTTGCTGGCTGATTGCAGCACATTCCTCTATTACTGAACCAGTACTCCACCTGGGGGTTAAGGTTTGTACTCGTCTAGGTGCTGAATTACAAACAACTGTGTAAAGCACTTAAGGTCATTGAAAATCCTGCAGCATTTATAAAATGGAGATGCTTCGTCTGCTGGCCCTCACAATTTTTCACATGAAATAAATTAACCTTAATGAGCACCACTGCTAATAATCACAGCAGAGGCTCAGGACTGTTTGTAAAGCAGCTTTCCAAAGCTTGTCCTCACTTAAAAGCCATGTCAGTGCACGACACAGTTGCATTTTTCCTCGGTATTAATCTTTTACTTTATCCAAACTTCTTATTCAGTATTTTTATTCATTTAAAATACACCACTATAAATGAATATAATAACTCAAAATAATGTTATATAATAATTCCATTAGCTTTCATTTGATGGTCACAGCTTTTCCACAGTAATTCTCTCTCATAAAATGTTCTCTTTCTCTGAATTATCCAACCAGTTTGCTGTGTTCCCAGCTTTATAGCACACTCCCTTCTATAATGCTAGATTTAAAGCAGCCTCTTCATGCCCTCTAAATGTTTTGCCTTTTCTCTTCTGCTACAACTACGTTCTCACTGCACAAAGACCCTTGACAGCATAAAGAGCAAGCAAATGGCCTTGAAAGTCAGGAAATAATACTCGTTGCAAGCTTTATTAAAAATAGCTTTATAATCATGGGCCGCTATTATTCTCTGAATGATACAGAGTTTTATTTTGGAAGGGATGTGGCAGTAAATTCAATCTGGATATTGTACAGAACAGTGACTGTTCCCAGGCAGTTACACCTAAACTTCCCAGCATGGTAATACAGATACCAGGTATCACTTAAAAATATAGAGGAAAGACTCTGTTAATTTGCAGTCACTAGAAATCCAGCTTTAAACCACTACTTTAAATCTTTTGCAAGTTTGGAAAAGAGGTTTCCTATGTATCTTGCAAACATCTTTGTTGACCTGAACAAAACTAAAAGGGGATACTGAACACAGTGAGATATAAAGGGAAGAGTAACAGATTACTGTTTTGGTAGGAAAGTAGCTGAACTAAACTAATCTGAATGGCATTAGTTTGCCACACAAAGAATTTAATTTATTTCATTATTCTCTGTGGGCAGCTAGGGCACCCCAAGGCCCTACCGTATTCAAGGAGATGAGCACAGCGGACAAAGACTCCTTCAGAGTGCAATTTTTAATGAAACTTAAATTAGGTCTCAAAAGAGCAATAGTGTGTATATTAAATATGGCACTGACACTGAGCCATTCTGTTCATACGCATGTGTTTTAAAGTAATTGCCATCAAATTCACACAGGGCCCCAGAAGATTTTAATACAGTTTTAATAGAGCCATGCATATCGTTTCCATTCTAACATATACTTCACAATAATTTGTTGACACAAAGCACAGGACAAGGATAAGAAAAAGTCTGCAGCCAAGACTGAACAATTCCATAAGAAAAAGGAAAAAATAACTGTTGTGTGATGGTTTGACCCTGGCTGAATGCGTGGTGCCCACCAAAGCCGCTCTATTGCTGCCTTCCTCAGCTGGACCCAGGAAAGGAAATATAGCAAAAGGCTGGTGGATTGAGATAAGGACAGGGAGATCACTCAGCAGTTACCATCACAGGCAAAACAGGCTCAACCTGGGGAAAATTAGTTTATTATTATTCAAATCACAAAAAAACCCTCCACCCCTTAATTCCTGATTTCTCTATGCAGAGGGTCAGGGAGCAGGGGCCGTGGCCAGTTCGTCACACGCTGTCCCTGCTGCTCCTTCCTCCTCACCGGCTTCCCCTGCTCCGGCGTGGGTCCCTCCCATGGCCGGCAGTCCTTCACAACCTTCTCTCATGCGAGTTCTTCCCCCCCGCGGGGCGCAGCCCCCCCGGCCCAGCCGGCTCCAGCCCGGGTCCCCGCGGGGCCACAGGCCCTGCCCGGAGCTGCCCCAGCGCGGGCTGCCCGCGGGTCACAGCCCCCTCGGGGCGTCCCCCTGCCCCGGCGTGGGGCCCTGCCCGGGCTGCGGGGGGGGGGCTGCTCCCCCGGGGGCTCCAGGGGCTGGGGGCACAGCCCGTCTCACCGGGGGCTTCACCACGGGCTGGGGGGGAACCTCTGCTCTGGCGCCTGGAGCCCCTCCTGCCCCTGCCCTGCCCGGCCCGGCCCGGGTGCCTGCAGGGCGGCTGCGCTCACCTCTTGCTGATGCAGAATTTTGTTGCCTTTTTTTTTCTTTTTTCTTTTTTCTTCTTAATATGTTACCCCAGAGGTGCTACCACTGTCACTGCTAGGTTCAGCCTTGGTTAGTGGCAGGTCTGTCATGGAGCCAGCTGCCACGGGCTCCACCGGACACCGGGGCAGCTTCTGGGTTTTCTCATAGAAGCCACCCCTGTGACCCCTCTGCTACCAAAACCCACTACATGTTGTCTTAGCAATAAAGGGAAAAGCTACAGGATTTTTAGTTCTGTTTGCCTCCATAAACTTACATATATTTATATATATATATATTTGTGTGTCAAATAAACTTAAGAGAATACATATTCATATTTTAAACACTGCAATTTAACAAGGTGATCAGGAAAGTATTATTGCCAATTGTTTTATACATTTTTATGTTTACACATTGTTATACATTTATGTGGAGAAAAAAACTAAACAAAACTAAACACAAAACATCCAACCCCCCAAATCCAAACTTGGATTATTCATTCACTAATTAAAAAAATTACCTGCAAATAAACTTACTTCCATATAACACTCTGATGCACTGTAGTACACACCACTATGCAGCAAAAATTAATACAAAACCATTTTTAAACTGGAAAACAGTCCACCTGCCTTCAAAAATTTGGCCTGAGCAAAACGAAAAAAAAAGGCGAGGTTTGTTTTTTTTTAAGTAACTGCCAAATAAATAGGTACTTAAGAATTAAAAACATGAAAAAAACAGATGGTTTTGAAAATCATGATTTTGAAAACAATCAGTATATGAGTGAAAATATTTTGAATAAAAAGTGAAATTATAGAAATAACAGGACAGCATTGTTCTCTTTGCTGGGTATATTGTCCTGTTTGCTGAGTATACTGTAGCTATTTTGTTCTGCAATGCACTCTCTTCCAAACCCAGGGAATCAGCATTCAGTCAGGCCAGAGGAAGAAAGGCTCAACACAGCAAGATGTTGGAACACAGAGATGCTACCATAACCACTAGACCAAAAGAAGGGCAAGTATTTGTCATAGTCGAGAATGTGATAAACAGAACTAGAGACAAGTTAAAAACTGGAATTTCCAACATCTGACTGCTTATTGGACACAAAGCAGAATGACAGCGAACAAATCAGACTTTACCCAAAAGTAGAGGAAGGTTTAAGCTCTTCCTACAACTGTGGTGACACTTCTCCAATCACCTCAGGCGCATAGATACTGTAACGTATCAGGCAGTTTCAAAGATACTCTGTGCTTTTTGCCAGTCATCAACACATCCATCAACAAACGGCTGAACTGAACTGCACTTTTAGGGCCAGATGTGTCTGCCTATGATATCAAGCTACTAACTGTTAGAACTAGTCATATAGACAAATCCAGACTACAAGCATGAAGGCTTGAACAGGTATATCCCGTATATGCACTTTTCCTGTAAGCCTCAGTATTTGCAGTTTCCTGTAGCCAAGGATCACACATGCAAGTGTATCATAAAGGAAACTCATCACCTGTAAACCATTAATTGGGGGACACTGCAGTGAAGTACTACTTTTGCACCTTCTTACTAAAGACTTTTCCTAAATCTTACATTTTTCTTTTGCCTTTTGCTCTCAAAATCAAACTCACAACTAGATCCAATCATTGTTTAAATGAAACTTATGCAGCCTAACTGAATTAAGTGATAATTTGCTGCAGTTCATCTGGAAGCAGCAATTTCATTAAATACCTAAAACCTTCCTTGATACTCTTCACATTAATTTGAATCTTACCAAAATACTCCCCCCCTCCCCCATATACTGTACTCTGCAGGGCTGTTCTTTAATTTCTCTACAAAGATATAGAAAAAAATTAAAAGTAAAGAATCCTTTATATAAAATTGCACAGAACTTAGCACTTTATGCATTGAAATTCCATTTATTGGGAGCACTCCAGAAGTTTAATTAAGTTTTGCATATTGTATCAGAAAAGTCCAGAATCTCTCCTCTTTTGTACATGCCAATATTTCAACTTTTGAAAAGGATGCCTGGCACAGTTACACATCTAGCATTGTATCTTAACATGGCCCCATATTTTGCTATTTTGACAGATTCTTCCTGTTGCTTGGGTAGTTGCACTTTACTGGAAACCACTATTAACATAATACAATCTTGTTGGCATTGTAGGTGCTGTAATTCTGCAGTATTTATCAATTTAAGCATTTCTGAGAATATTTATCCAACACTGAAACACCACATCCAGACATCAACACCCATAACTTCTCATTGAGAGACTTCCCATTTTAAGAATGCACTTACTTGAGGCTGCAGGTTCAAGAGACTAAAGCAACACTACAGCCATTTTATGATTAGAGGCTTATGCTGACATCATACGAAGAAGTGGCTACTCTTCAGAAGTTAGATTGTCACAAATACAGAAAACAAGATACATATTTTCACCTTTTCATGCTACTTTAACTATGAGCTGAAACAGACCTTGGCTGTCAAAAGCTTTAAAGGAACCTATCCCAGATCTGAAAGCATCAGACAGCTTTTAAATAACAAAAAAATATGAAGGAACATTTCAAAGCCAACTTAAGTTTCAGTTCTTTACAAAAGAGTAGGTTTTCTTAGGGAAGACAGATCTGAAAAATAACCAAATAGTTCAAGCAGCAGGTTTTCTTAAGGTCAAAAAAATAGCCAAATAAGTTTGTCTTTGAAGAAATACATTACAAAGGTCTGAAGGGTGTTTCACCTACAGTTTGAAAATAAGTCCCTGTTCAAAAAAAACCAACCCACTTAAGGCAACCATTTGGTGTGTCACAGTTTTATTTTTATCTGCTGCAGTTTTACGTAAAAGTGTGAAATTCAAACCAATATTCATGCGATGGTGAACAAAGTCTGTCACTGAAAACAAAATTACTGTTTTGCAGTAAATGTCCATAGAATTTAGAAGGGTCCAAACGACTACCAACTTTTACTGGAATGCTAACAGAGAAGCTTGCAAAGTTCCTTCACTCCCTTTCCCAACAGACACATGCCGACTGCTAAGAACTAGTCAGAGCCATCTTCTGATAGTCTCCATCGCTGTTGAGGTCCACCTGACAGTTGCTAACTCAAGAGGAAAAGGTGATCCGCAGCTGGTTCCCAAGGAAGCACAGTTAAATGCAATGAGGTGACATGAGACCAGCTGTTCGTTTGTCCATGACAACAGCTGCTCAGAGGCATCCCTAGACTGAAACATGGGCCTCTTCCCAGCGTCAGTTTTCCAGGTGAACCTGCTTCTCCTTCACCATGGTCAACGATTCCTCCTCATATATCTGGGAAAGGGATTAAAGGAAAAACAGCACAGCTCCTCCCCCGCTCTTTCTTTGGGAACAGCCTGCCTGGCCTGAAGGGCGAGGGCCAGCCCACGCTTCACCGGGGGCAGCGCGGGGAGGCAGGCGGGGCCAGGCCGCCCCCCCGCCCCGTGGTGCGGCGAGGGCGAGCGGGGCGGGAGGCCCCCGGCACCGCAGCCCCCCCCCTCCCCCCGGCGCCGGCTACACGACCGGCACCAGGCTCCTCTTCGCGGGCGGCTGCTCATCCTCCTCTAGCAGCTCGACCAGATCCCCGTCGTCCAGATCCCCGTCGTCCAGGCCCGAGTCCTCCGGCCTGCTGGCGGCCCGGCAGCGCCGCAGGCGCCTCAAGGCCTGGCGGTGCTTCTCTTGCAGGCTCCCTAGCTGGGCGCGCAGGGCCGCCGCTTCCTCGCCCAGCTCCACGGCGGAGGGCTCGTCGGGGCCGGGCCCCAGCAGGGCCTGGCGGAAGAGGCTACGGTTCTCGCGGCGCAGGCGGCGGTTCTCCAGCCACAGCTGCACGTTCTCGTGGCGCAGCTGCGCGTTGTGCCACTTCTGCTCCTCCTGCTGCTGCAGCGCCTGGCAGTGGCTGGCCGCCAGGTCCGCGTACCGCTCCGCCAGATGCTGAAGTGAGCCCCGCGACTGGCCCCGCCAGCCCTGTGGGCCGCCGCCCCACTCCACGAACTCCTCCGCCTCGCGGCCACCGGCGCCGCCCGGCCTCGCCCGGTCTCTCCGCGCCCAGCCGTTACGGCCCCAGCGCCCCTCCACAACGCGCATGCGCCTCATCCGTGCCGTTCTCGCAGCCCGCCTGCACACCACACCACACCCCGCCGCCGCCGCTGCCGCGAGAGGAGGGAGCCGGCGCCTTCTTATGCAAATAACGGGCGGGGGCTCGGCCGCCGGGGGCGGGGGCGGGGGTCGGGGTGGCAAGGCCGGTGCGGCCTGGCGCCGCCATTTTGGGGCGGGGCCAGGCGGGGCGCGGCGGAGGCTTGGCTCTTGAGGCGGGCGCGCCACTTGGGCCGACGCTGGTGCCCCTCCGCCCTGTGCCGCGGCCGAGTGAGGTGGCGGATGGGCCAGAGCCGCTGTGGGGGCCTCTCAGAATACCCTCGTCCGCCGCATGGCCTCTCTGACCAGGTGGGGTTTCACTGGCTGGCTGTGTGGTGCAGGCCTCCCCTGTTCCTCTGAGCCTCGTGTTTATTGTTAATTAGCAGTGGTGGCTACAGCACAGCGGAGATTTAATGTCAGATCAGGAACTCGTGTTAAACTAAGAACTGCCCATAGAAATGTTACTCGGTCCCTTTTGATATTGCTAAGTTGTTGGGGTTTAAGGAGTACGACATGCAGGCTTACAAAGATGCCCAGTTAGTATGTGACTGATTGTGACGGCTCATAGATGATTTGGCTTAAAGTAACAAGATCACGTGGTGTAAGCTTGCCTGTAAAACATTTGCAAAAGAAGAGAAATAGGACGTTGAGGGCTCTATATTGACATTTCACAGTGGGTGGTGAAATCCATTAATCTGGAATTCTCATAAATTCCCTCTGGCTGTCCCCCTTTACATAAACATGCATATAGGCATCTGCACAGTTAGGCAGTCCTGTTGGAATTACAGTGACTGTGCAGTGCCTGACACTGTGGATCACTGCATATTTTTTGCACTTCAGGTTGTGAACTGCTTTGTGATTGGAACCATGCTTTACTCTGTGATCCAGCGTGCTGTTACTTACCAGCTGAAACTTTTGAGTATGGATCATGTATTTGAAGTTCAACAAAAAATGTGTAGCAGCAATTGTAGTAATTATTTCCAGAATATTTTCGGTTCTAAACAATGAGTGTTCACTTAAAAAGTTTAGAAGAGAAAGAGCAAATCACAGAAGTAATCTGAGTGTAACTGTACCTTTGCTGTGACTGCTGATGAGCAAAAATGAATTTACAGCACATATTTCCTGTACTAAGCCAGCTTCCAAGGAACGATTGGCTAGGGCATTATAGTAATTCCATGTAATATGTGACTAAACTGGTTTTGCATTGAAAGAAACAGGTTAATGCCTGTTTATTAGGCACTTCTTAATGTTGCTGCTTCGGATACCCATAGGTATACCCACTGCCAAGATGCTTGTAAAACTACATTAAGGCAAATCCTGTAGAGCGCTGAGACTTCAGCTACTTGTTCAGTCTGTGTGGAAGTGGACCAGGGCTTTGCACTCCTGTGACACAGTGCATAGAGTAACATAGAGCTTGAGCTTTTTATGACCACTGAATTACAGTCATCATTGACAGCACCTTAAACTTTGTTTTGAGGTTGGCTGTTCCTTGAGTCTTATGGTGAATGTTGTACTACACCTCCCAGTTTTGTTTATTCACCTATTTCAGTTTTTCATGTGACTTATTGTACTCCATTGTGCATGCATGTATACAAGCATAAAGATTGATGGGCTGTATTTCTATAAAAGTCGTACTCGTGTATCAGAAGGGAGTTACTGAATTCCAGATTCTTCAGACAATGTTTAAACACCAATTTGATACTCTTTGGTTAAAGGCAATGACAGCAAGTAGTGATTGGGGAAAGATGGCAGGTAAGTATAGACAAACTTGATGGCAAGATAGGATCACACTTGACAGTGTGAAAGGGGGAAGTAACGAGAGAAGTTGTGAGAAGTTGCCCAGTTGTCAGTGGTTTTCTTCTCATAGAATGCTTGTAAAGGATACAATACTTAAAACAGCAAAAATATCGTAGGGATAAATAATATCTCCATTCCTATTGATTAAAGCCCTGTTTTTATTTAAATGGTATCAGGTCTCCGTAGATGAGAAAATGTCAATGCTTGTGGACCATCAGCTACCACTGATTTTTGACCCTATCCAACCTGCTTGGGAAGAAGACCCTAGAAAAACACCTCACAAGGCAAATAAAAACTTTTGTTGTTTGTAATTCCCTTTACAACTTGGGACACTGCATTCTTATTCTTGAAGTGAAAGGAATTCAAGCAGCTCTACCGTTTGAATGGATATGAAGGGGTTTTTATTCTCTATGATTCTTAAAGGAAGTTTCACAAGAAGCTAGACTCAAACTGAAGCTGAATTTTGTACTCCTTTTCTACTCTTAGAATCGTAGAATAGCTTGGGTTGGAAGGGACCTTTAAAGGTCATCTAGTCCAACACCTTTGCAATGAGTAGGGACATCTTCAACTAGATCAGGTTGCTCAGAGCCCCATCCAACCTGATCTTGAATATTGCCAGGGATGGGGCATCTACTACCTCTCTGGGCAACCTGTTCCAGTGTTTCAGCATCTTAATTGTAACAAATTTCTTCCTTATATCTTCTGAATCTACCCTCTTTTAGTTTAAAACCATTACCCCTTGTCCTATCACAACAGGTCCTACTGAAAGGTTTGTCCCCATCTTTCTTAAAAGCCACCTTTGGGTATTGAAAGGTCACAACAAGATCTCCCCGGAGCCTTCTCTTCTTCAGGCTGAACAAACCCAACTCTCAGCCTTTCCCCATAGGAGAGGTGTTCCATCCCTCTGATAATTTTTGTGGCCCTCCTCTAGAACCACTCCAACAGGTCCATGTCTGTCCTGTACTGAGAGCTCCAGAGCTGGATGCAGTACACTCCAGGTGGGATTTCACAAGATTGGAGTAGAGGGGCAGGATCAATTACCTTGACATGCTGGCTACCCTTCTTTTGATGCAGCCCAGAATGCCATTACCTTTCTGTACTGCAAGCGCACATTGCCAGCTCATGTCCAGTGTTCATCCACCAGTAAAGCCAAGTGCTTCTCCTCCCAGCTGCTCTCAATCTCTTTATCTCCAGCTTCTATTGATACTGGGGCTTGCCCTGACCCAGGTGCAACACCTTGCATTTGGCCTTATTGAACCTCATGAGGTTCACAGGGGCCCACTTCTCGAGCTTGTCCAGGTCCCTCTGGATGGCATTCCATTCTTCAGGCATGTCAGCCACACCACTCAGATTGGTGTTATCTGGAAACGTGCTGAGAGTGCACTGGATCTCACTGTCTGTGTCATTGATGAAGGTATTAAACACTACTGGTCCCAATACAGACCCCTGAGGGATGCCACTTGTCACTGATCTCCATCCTGATATTGAGCTGTTGACCACTGCCCTCTGGATCCAACCATCCAGCCAATCCCTTATCCACTAAATAGTCCACTCGTCAAATTCGTATCTCTCCAACTTAGAAGGATGCTGTGGGTCACCATGTCAAAGGCCTTACAGAAGTACAGATAGATAAAACCTGTAGCCTTTCCCTTGTCCAGTGATGTAGTCACTCCATCATAGAAGGCCACTGGGTTGGTCAGGCAAGATTTGCTCTTTGTGAAGCCAGGCTTGCTGTTTCAGATTACCTCCCTGTCCTCCATATGCCTTAGTGTGGCTTCTAGGAGGATCTTCATGATCTTCACAGGCACAGAGGTGAGGCTGACAGGTCAGTAGTTCCCAGGGTTCTCCTTTCTACCATTTTTACAAAAAGTGGCCCACTGTACCATCCTAGCCTTTGAGAAATGGCACAAAAGTTAAAGGAGTGTCCCATCAAGTCTGTTCCACTGTGTGCATTCTCCTGAAGTGCATACAATTGTGCATCATACAGGTTTTCCTGGAATTAAAGCAGATCATTTTGCTATGGTGCAATCAGTGCAATATGGCTTTCGGGCTTGAACTCGATTCAAAGTTGAAACTCTGGAAAGCTCTCAGGATTTTCAGATAGGTATTTTGTGTAGTCCTGAGCATTGCTCTGTACATGTGAAGCAGTGTCATCCAAGGGACAGCAAGCAACAACTTTTAAAATACAATATAGCATGCATTAGCTTTTAAACTGCAGTGGTGAGTGCCTTCAAAATAGCATGGTTCAGTGATGTCATCTTTCCAGTTGCATAGCTCAATGGAGCTGGTTTAATGTATTTATGTAGTCATGTTTTTTCAGAATCTAAAGGTACATTAACAAAGAGAAAGTTTCTAGCTGTCAGGTTCTGAGCTTTCCAAGAGGAAGTAAAGATAAGCTAATAAATACATTTTCTTTGTGGCTCAGCCTGAAAGAAAGCCTGGAAGAGCCTTACCAGGAAAGAATATTCGGTCTCATTAGGTTGGGTCTTGCTTGAGTCAAGGCTTCGCTAATGGCATGTAAAATGCTATCGTTAATTGCATCACTGATTACAGTTCAGTGGACAGAATACGGCAAACACTTCGTGGTGGGATCTGTTGGAAATGAAGGTAGTGAAAGAGCTACAGAGGAACAAAAAGGAAATAAATAAAAAAAAAAAAAACAACCAACCAAAAACCAGGGAAAGCAAGCCAATGCAGGTAAAAAAATAACACAAAGGAAGAAGAAATGGTGATAACTTTTAAAGGAAACACGTTTCCTAGTTGAACAAGAGTGAAGGACACAATGTGATAGTAAGGATAGCCAGAAAGCATATTTTCAATACAAAGGGCTTATTCTGCCTTGATCTTTATGCTGATAGAACAGGGAGTTTCTGTGTAGGGTGAGAAATGTATGCTTCTATGTTTATACTCTAGCCCATGCATCACCATTAAAAAAGCTTCTACCGAGAATTATATTTGACATAAGTAAAGAAATAGCAACATGGAGTGCATCAGTATTTTTCTAACAGTCCTGGATATAATGTAGGGAAATGCAGGTTAATCTGAGGGTGTTTTTTGAGGTTGAGGGTAAGGAATATATTTGTAGAGAGCATCAATAGTTTTGTGTATCAAGAGAAGATGAACCTTTCCTTTCCAACTGGGGAAGACTTGGAAAGATGCCCCCTTCCAGATGATTTTACCTCCCAGCTTTAGTTTTCAGTGCAAACAGAAATAACTAAGGCTTAGTTTAAAGAAAAAATCTCTTTAGGCACAAGGAGAGGCACTGCTGCTGTACTGAAGGAAGATTTGTAACAACATGATAGATCTAGTTTTGATAGCTTTGCTGCTGATGCTTTTAATTGGTCTCCGTAAATGTTTTATGCAGTTGGGAGGAATTTAGTCACCATTCTGAGCTGATGATTGCTTAAAAAAAAGGTATGTGTTGATAAAGCTTATTATGTCACCTGTAACACTTTTGTTAAATTAGCCTGAGTAGAAGACACAGCATATTCTTAGCAGTCTGCACTCTCAAGACAAGAGTGAATAGAGAGGCTTTATTTTTATCCCTGTTATACAGCAGGAATGCCACTGTCAAAGGCAATGGGATTGTACTTACACTGTCGACCTGGAGTAAATGGGATCAGAAGCAGTCTCTGTACCCAGAGATTTGCAGTGCAGCGTTGGAAAGAGGGTTTGGAAGCTATTTTGCTTATATTTTTCCCAACCTGCTCTAAGCATTGTGTTTAAGTTGTCATCATTCTTTGGCTGTTGATAGTGTTGAAGAACAGGGCGTATTAGAAGTTGCCTTGTCATCCTTAGAAGAAGTGACATTTTGGGAATTATGTAAACCCACCCTTTTGCAAGCATTCTGAGGGTGGGGTGGGTGGCTTGGGAGGGTCTTTGCTACTTAGCTGGATTGCTGATCTTTGTCTAGTAAATGCAGACCTGTGCTCTGATGCTCTGAGCTAGTACTTTCTTTTGTAATCTTTGAGTTTATTAGCTTCATACATTGAAACTGCAGGTGTTAGGGTTTGGTTGTTGTTTTTGGTTTTGGGTTTGTTTTTTTTTCTTGACATATATATGTTTTGTAAATTACATATTGAGTTGCTGTTGCTGTTACTGCTAATATTATTTTCAAAACCATCATTGGGCATAGTTTATTACCACTAAGTAGACTTACTGATATCAGAAGTTCTTGCTAATACTTGAGAGCATAAATATGACTTTAATGAAATAATTACTAAAGAAGTAAGAGTAGGTAATATTGATGGCGTTTATTTATTGTCTTGATATGGGCAACAATATTAAAAGCTATCAAATAACATCTCTGTTTGACAACTTTATTTAATCCTGTCTATGTGTTGCCGTAAGAAGAACTAGTATAAATAAGGGAAGCTTGAGTTACCAGTTTTAATTAAAATTTAGATTGCTGTGGGAAAAGAACAGTCCCTCAAAATACTGTGGACTAGAATAGGGAAGCTGAGTTAAAATCTGCACATGCATTAGTAGAGAGGAAAGAGAATGGTGCATTAAGGGTTACAGGTTGGGTTAAACTGTAAGAACTTTAGCATGCAGAGAACTCCCCTTCTGCTTGGCTTTCTAAACAAAACCTTATAACTTAAAGTTAAAGCACTGGTTACACTCAGAAATACAGACAAGGGGTTGCCTGTACTTTCTGAGAAGGTCTCTGTGTGTGTGTGTTGTGTGTACATGTGGACTTTTGTTTGTGTGAGAAGAAAATGTAATTCCATATTCTGGGATTGAGAAGTGCCACATTGGAAGAGAAAGCTTATTGATATGTAGGTAAGCTCTGAATCTTTGTTTAGAGTGAAACTTAACACTTTGGTCTTCAAACCAGTAATAGGGTCTGTGAATTGCATAGGAGTAATAAAACATAACTCCGTTGAGTTGATTGATCAGATTTTATGAGATAGTGAAGGATTATGAGCCAAAAAATAAACCACCTAATTACAGGTAGTGGATGAGGTCCCAATTAAAAGGATGGGAAAACATGAGTTTGAAATTGCACTTTTAAAATTAGAGCAAGATGTTTGGACAGCTGAAATAGTGAATAAGCTAAATAACTGCCTTGCACTTATGTATGACATTTATGTATGCATGACTGTAAGCCATGCTAGAAAAAGCCTTATAAATTCAGAGCATGGAAATTATTTTTATCAATGGAAAAAAAAGATGGGGAAAAAAGTGATTGTCAGTGATGTTTTCAGTGAAGAATTTGTTCTGTAGGGTCAACTGTTGTAAAAAGTACTTGGTCATCCCTGCTTTCCAGCAGAAACTTAGAAAATATATCTTGAAATCTGGTGTCATGGGCTACATTTTATTTACAAAAAGGTGTTGAGGTAACAAACTGAATCATCTGGTGAAATTCATCTTGCGTTTGCAGCATATGTGCTTACATCTAATTACATATGCTCCATTTATGGACAATTAGATCCTTTGAACATGGTTCATTTCACTGTAACGCAGGTGTCTAAAAGACATCAGGTAGATCACATTCCAGACAGCTTTTTGCTTCCCATTGGCTGTTATGGGAGTCTGAAAGATGCTTCCATCTTAGATGCCCAACATTAGACCACCTGCATCCCATCCTCAGAATGAAAATGTGCAATGGCTGTGAGATACAAACCTGTAGATTTAATAGAAACTTGAGCAGAGAAAGAGCGTGAAGGAGTATGACTGATGTATTAGGCTGATGTTTTGCAGTGGTACTTTGCATTTCTGTATGGGCCAGTAGATACAGCCTAAAAGACTTTATGGTTAAATCTGTAGGTCAAGTTGACATGTCCAAACCCAAGGAAAGTGATTGAGCAAAACAGCAAGACAAAATGGGAAATATCTCAGGAGTTGTGTTCAGACCTTCAACCAGCCCACTGTAATTTTGAAGGAGAGAAGTTAGGTGGAAGCAGCAGATTCTGTAATTGCAAGAAAATTAAATTTGATTCTTTCCAAGATTTACTATCAATAGTCATAATCAGATGATGCATTGAAATCTGTAACAGATTCTGTACCTCCTTTAGCCATTCTGTTAAAAGTAGGTTAAAATGGGAAGAAAAACAATTACTCCAGAAATTACTTATTGTAAAATGAAGCCTTCCAATGCATATACAATTGACACAAAGTAATATGACATGATTTTTATCTTGAGCACATGTTCAAGGAAGAAGGAGTGTGTACCAACAAAAGGAAAACTGAATTAATACATAAATGTCAGTACTAAAGTCTGACACTGGCAATCAAGAGTTTGTTCAGAAAACAGAAATTTATATATGCAATGACAATATATAAAGAATACCTGTTTTCCATCATTAGTTTTTCTCCCAGCTGGAGAGGTTTTCTAGACCCTAGTGGTTTTCCTGCTTGTGTCATCTAAAATGGTAGATTCAGGACAGAAAAGTTGTTAATAGAAAAACTGAAAGGCCCAATTGAGAGTGCAGGTAGTGTCTGCATCAAGGTTCTCCTATTGCATTGCTAGCAACTTACTTGTATAATAGCAGTGGGGCATGGTAGCAAATATGGGATAATGCAGTACCTTTTCCCTTTTCATTCAGAAATGACCAGAATCAGAATTTTAAAATCAATACTTCCAATCCAGGAAGTCCATTGCAGTTTACACTGAGCTAACAGAAATTATTTCGGAAACACACATTCTATCAGTTTATTTGTTCAAGACATACATTAATTTAGAAGGAATACTTTTGCCTAGCACAGATGTTAAAGGTTGGAAAAGAGTTTTATAACAGCAGGAGTCAAAATACTGTCTCTTTTAAATGGGCTGCATGCTAGGTATGCAAAACTCCATCTGTAATACTGTTCTTCCTCCTCTATTTTACAGACAAGCACAGGAATGCAGTACAACAAAGATTTCCTTAAATTGGGGGGGAAAAAAAAAACAAAACACCACCAAAAAAAAGCCTTCATAATGTAAATAATCATTGTTTGGTTTATCTTCCAGTTCTCTGACTTGCAGCTTTGATATTACTAAAGATATTGCTGAAGTTGTGATTGTCAAGGAGACACAATTCAAAGGCCTACGTAACTGATTCCCAGGTAATTATATTATTTCCTCTGCCCCTGGGATTCACATCTGCAGACTTGTAAAACACAGTGGGATTAAGATCTAATTATCTTTCAAAACTGGTTGTCAGGAGGTAATCTATTGATATTGGTAAGAAACTGCCTTTAAGAGGAGACTGACTGGCTATTGTAGTCTTGTTAAGCTGATAATAATGGGATTTCTGTTTTGCACTTAACAGGCAGAAAATGCAACCCCATCTAGTTTCAAGAAGTTCCGAAACGATCAAGCATATCAATATCATAGTAAGCATCACTATACTGTCTGCCAGGTCTTAAGATGTCTTTATTCTGTTTTTGCATAGTCAGGTAATTCATATACTGAAATTAATAAGTGAAAAATAAAATACCTGAGTTAAATTTAAAAGATAAAGGATGCCACAGAATGAAAAGAAGTAATAGTTAAAAGACAAAAGATACAACCAAAAGTTAAACACCCAGTTTCCACTGAATTCCAGTGGACATGGTGTAGATGACTTTTGTGCGTCTTTGAATATCAGTTATCTATGGGTCACATGGAAATAACAGGGTTGGATCAATCTCTTTTGTGACATGTTACATAAGGCATTTGGCCTTTAAACTAGATTTCTGTTTGTAAAAACCAATCCATCTGTTTTAAAATTTTAAAAGTGCTGCTTTGAGCTTGCCAAGTTTACTAGTATTACAGTAGCATTCAGAAATTTCACTGTGGGGACACCATCATGCTTGTTTTTTTTATTTAACATCAGTATGCAATATGAAAACACAAAGCTGGGAAGAAAACTCTTACTGAAGACTAGCTTGTGTGAAGAGATTGCAGAGTGTGCATAGTGTATGTCAGTGCAAGTCTTCATAGATTCCCAGCTGTTCTTCTACGAACAATGGCTATCTACAGACTATGTTTTGCAGAACAAAATTATCCTTTGTAGGGAATGATCTTAAAAAAAGGAGCTGGTAGTCTGTGTCCCCTTGGCTTCTGTCTCCCTTCATTCTGTTTATCCCTCATCCCCAACAGCACCACAAATGGACACCTTATTCAGATAAGAAGCAATGACAGAGATTTAGTTAGTCTCTTATCTATCAAACATCTGGCACTTTAAATTCTGATGTTTTAATAATAGCTATTAGTCCCCTTTTTGTTTTCCAGGTAATGTAAATAGGCCAATCCATACGTGTATCATGATAGCATAATAGAATTTTAAGTCCATATATTGGTTGTTCACAAATGTTAACAGTGTGTACTGAAGCCTAGGATATTATACTCTTTCATAGATAAATACATACTGTATGTTTTCAAACTATATATATCTTGTTTCATCTATTTGTAGAAAGTACTGGGTTTAAACATACAAAACTTATGAATTCTAGGCCGCAATTAAAACTAGATAATTTTGAAGTGTAGGTGTTTAGTTCTATAATGGTAGTATAATCATCAAATTCTACATAGTTGTTTCATTATGAAGTCTGTTACTAAATTACTGCAATATCCAACTAAAGAATGTATGTGTATGTATGTATGATTGTGAATGTGTGTCTTTATGCATGAAAATCAACCCTGATCCCATTAAATAAAGTAGGTATTAAACTTCATTTTTATAAAAGTTGAAGACTATCCCATTAAAATACAATATTCCCATGTACCTTTGCTTCAGCTTTTACAATTAGTACTATGGCATGTTAATTTATCAATAAAGATTTCCTTTATTTTTAATTTTCTTGAGGTAGACCTGATTCTTGCTATATATCTTAACTATACTCATTCAGTACACAGATACACTTAACATTGAAGAAGTTTAAGGAGCAATGTAACTGGAAACTGTAAGAAATTGTAGGATAGCTTCAAACATGCAAATACAAAAGTTCTTGCCACAAAACTCCTGGTTAAATCACTGTACGCTTTGCCTGAGCATGGGCTGCATGCAGTAAAACTGGTCTGGATTAATTTTTATTTGCCAAGTCTTACCTCAGATATTCTTGATTTCTGCAATTGGAATTTCCTACTTTTTCCGTGTGACAGTTGAAGTCAATCTATTGTAAATTGTCAAGTATCAATGAAGATAATATACAAAAAATATTAGATCTGAAATTAATATTATAAACCTGAACATTTTCTTTTCATTGGGATTTACTTCACTAGGTCTGATGTCAAGTTCTGTACTTCTGTATTATGGGTAATAAAGCTCTCAGACCAATCCATCATCATTTTAATATCTGTTCCACCTGTGTTACCAGAATACGTTTTTTATTTGTGTTGTTCAAACAAAGTTAAGAACAACAGCTAAGTCGATGGATAAAATTCTGAAGAAAAGTCTCTATCAGTGACGATCCATCTGAATACAAGTCACAGCCTGCTGTGCAGAAAATACTGTTTTGTCTTTATTGGCTTAATAGAGAAAGATGAATTGTGAAAGCTGACACAGGAAAAGTGGAAAAGCCATAAAATCTAACACTATGATATTCTTCACTTTACAGAACGTTTAATGGCATGATGTGGAGAATCTTGGACAAAATGGTGTCATAGAACTTTAAGAAACTGTTACAAGAGCTGACCAAAAATGAGGGGCTGTTCTCAAGTTAGTCTTGAGCAAGACAGTGGGATTAATTTAGGTGGTACTCATAGGGTCACAGAATATAATCATGTTATGGCCGAAATATAAAAATATACTTGGTATATTTATTAAAAAAAACCATTGTTCTGAAGACCTGGAAGGAAGTAAAAAAATTCAAGTATTTTCTGCATATTTAAATTATAAAACTGCTTAATAACTGGATCAAAGAATTATAACTCAGCAAGGCGTAGATACACAGAGCAGTCCAGATGAAAAGATATTAAAATCGGTGCAATAGAAAACCAGGAAATTACAAGAATTAAGCAGCAGGACTTCTTAAAACTGTGTTTTCCTGATCTCAGAAACTATTTCTTTTGGCAGTATTTAGTTGGTGAGGTACCAGCTTAGTAAACATTAAACATTTCTTTTCTCTGAAATTAATCACACACTGTTAAGTTTCTATGATGCGGCAAAGAAAAAAAATATCCTGGATCACAAACTGAAATATAGAAAAGAGAGAGCTGGATTAAAAGGTCAATTTTCATCATGTCTAAAGGTTAACAACAAAATACCTTAGAATTCCTAACTAGGCCTTGTATTTGATACATTCATTGATCTGCAAAGGTCAGCTAGGAGTGAGGTAGCAAAATTTGTGATGACTCAAAGTGGTGAAGGTGGTTCACTAATTATTATCACTATTAACCACTGTTTGAGACTGGTCAAAATTATCTTCATGGTTATCAAATCCTGATTATCAATTGCTGTGTTTTGTAGGCATAAATATTTTTGTCTATATAATTCAAACTCGGGTAGTGAAAACATTTGCAAAAATACTATATAAAATTAAATAATTAAATGAGAAAGTTGTATAATTGTTGTATTGCCTATGTGCATGAAGAAGGTGGAGAATGTTTGTTTTTAATCCGCTCTGCCTGAATTTAGTGGTTTGATTGCTACAACTTTTGCTTAATCATAAATTTAACAAAGTTAGCAAGTGAGGCCAAAAATAGATGGGAAGAGGTGTTACCACATGTATACGCAGAAAGATTATAATGGAAAGGTACAATCAGGGTTTTTATTTACCCTATAAAAAAGAGAACAGGTACAAAAAAGAAGCCACTTGATCCTGATCATTTATGGACAGAAAAACCATCAGATCTATAGAACCGCTAATCAATTATGTAATTGTTTTGGTAACTTTATTGATTGCCCATATTTCACGGATGTTCTGTTAAATAAAGCTGTGTTTTACAGATAAGTTGTATTCTGATCTCTGTTGGAGCTAATGGGTCATGCATCACCAAAAAATTCTCTTGACACCTGTTTCTAACTGTGAAGAATCTATCTTAGTTGTTTTAAGGACTTAAATTCCTGTGATGTGTCACACAGTGGAAAAGAGTTAGGTAGCTAAATCACCGCTGTCATCAGTAGGAATATGGTGCAGAAATACGGGGTAAGTATCAAATCTTTAAGGAAATAGTTCTACTGCCAGCCCCAAATGTAAATAACTTTCCTCAGGGATATGAAGTTCAAGTTTAATTAATAGAGTGTTCTCTTCTAGGATACCCAGTATATATATGAATTGGGAAGGTCAGTGCTTCAAATATTCCTGGCACGCATTGCATTGTATGCTTGTTTTGACAGAATGAACAGTCACAATTGAAAACTGGATTGCAAATTCAGTAACATTCTTTCAAAATTTCACGCAATATTGTGTGTTTTCCATGAATTCTTAGCTCAACTGCCTTAGGTATAGGTATGAACTCTTTAATTTGTAAAGATTACAAATTTTTGTATTAACCCAGGAATTGATGGCACAAACCAGTTCTCTTCAGATTCTCCTCTAAAAGAAAGAACTTCAGAGCCCTACAGAAAAGACTGTTGTTCTTTCTGGTTTTCTTCTAATTTCAGAAGTAATAAAGTGATAGTATTGAATCTGTATTATTTTTGGCCAGTAAATTATTCCCGGTTTGGTGACTTATGAGTGACCAGAAACACTGATTTGCACTCTTGGATGTATTAAGCAAACAAAGCCCAGAGGAATGTCTTACTGTGACCAGAAGAACGGGTCATGAAAACCCAGAAGCAAGGCAACTGCAAGCAGAGAAGCACTGACTTGCAAAAAAAAAAAAAAGACATGTAGGTGACATCTTTTGTGCTGGAATTAAAGGAACGTCACAGACTAACAGAGCTTTGAAGCACCTCTGTAAATCAGGTCTAGCTTGCTAGAATATGCTGCAAATCCAAGTGTCTTCTCCAAATTGATGGAATGGGCAATGGCCACATGAGCAGTGGTACCCCAAAGTCCTGTCTGCCTGACTTCTCGAACCACAAGAAAAACCTTGACGTACATGTTTGGCTCATTGCAAGTATGCTGTTTTTAAATACTGTGTATTCTGAATTGTGAGTTTTTGCTGCCTTGTTTGTGCTAGAGGAAACAAAAAAGTGAATGAACAGGTTATTTCATGTGTAGATGTGTACAAGAGACAGGGAAGGACTGAATCCCAAAATTCTGGTCTTAGTTTGATTAATACGTTTGCAGTGGTTTCTGTTATTAATCTTTCAGAAGTTGCACATGTGTGTTAGTCCTGCTTTTCTAATAATAAAATGTAGTGATATCATGACAACTTTATTTCTTCATCTTTGTTAAAGGATGAAGAGTAAAAACAGTCACATCTTTCCCTGGTGCTCTCCCTCTCTTTTTGTTCTATTGTTGTGCAATTTGCAGTACCTAGAGGGGACTCTGTATTTTCCTGCCTCTTTTGATTATATATAATAAATAATAATTTTTGTGAGATTTCAGAGTCATTGTAGAAAAAAAACAAAACCCACCAGCATTTG
Organism: Falco biarmicus; assembly: GCF_023638135.1. Taxonomy (NCBI): domain Eukaryota; kingdom Metazoa; phylum Chordata; class Aves; order Falconiformes; family Falconidae; genus Falco; species Falco biarmicus. Next base: position 14,080,131 of record NC_079311.1, read on the forward strand.
AAAGAAGGAGGGAGAAGAACAGGAAAGAAAAACCTGGGTTGAATATTACATTTTTCTGACAATAATAATTTTGTAAACACCATGTCAAAAAGCAGTCTAATATGTAAAGAAACCCCAAACAACCATGCCCACTTATATCACTAAGTGTGATGATGTCTGGATTACACTTCAGTTTTAAAATTGTAGTTAATTTATAAACACATAAACTAGTACAAATGAAATGTTGAAATTTTGTCTCAGAGCACTGATCAATAATAAAAGTACCAAAAGTCTACATCTTAATCAGCGTTGTTGCTGTGATAATATAAATATATAAGCAAGGCAAGGTTTATAGGGGGAGGAAAGTCATGTTTTATTGGACTGATTTGCGTGGAAAAGTATGAGATTTAGGGTAAATAACTGTTTTGTGAGATTTTGGTTTTCTTAAGATCATATGCAACAGAAGAGTAACAGTAAAGACACAAACCAAGTACAGTGGGAATAGTTCATAATTCATTCATGGTGTTTAATGTATGTTTCAGAAATGTTTAAAAAAGAGGTAAGATGGGCAAGCTAAGAAAGTCCTGCTAAGTTAAACAATAAGAAACCTGTTTCAAGAGATGTTCATGCCATACCTAATTCAGAAAACTGTCAAAGTATATGGTTAACTTTAAGGGCATGTTTGATTTTCATTAGTGAAACACATAGTTAAGTGTTTGTTTGCCTAAAAACGCCTTTTCAATTTGTATCTTAAAAGTTGTAAAGAATCTGAACCAGAAATGAGAGCACTCTAAAGGAGAACTTTCTTTGATTTTTGCATAGAAGAGTGGAGGAGAAAAAAAGTTAATTCCTGGACCTTCATGAATCTTTATACTTAAAACATGACATTTAGGATATCTTGAAAAGGACAACAACAACAAAAAAAATCATTGAAATAAACAGCCCATGGAAGCTGGTTTCTCGTACAATGTTCTGATGCCTGTACTTGTAATATCAAAGAGTAGGAGAGGAGTGAAAGGAAACTGACTCGTACAGATTGGTAGGAATCAAGGTTAAGTAATCAAATAGAATCTCTGGTAGCCTCACTTTCTGTTATACTTAAAATGAATCACCAGCTTATTTTTAAAATGCCTTGTATTGTTACTGATACTCTGAAGAGAATGTGGCAACAGAAAAAAGTTGCAAGAAACTTCCAGAAAATACTTTTCTTTCCAGAACTGTCTGCCACAGGTAACACAGTATTTCAATTTGGACCTTGTAGTTTGTTATCTGATGCAAGAACAAAAGAAATTAAAGGAACATCTTTGATATTTCTTTAATAGAAATCTAGACCTTCCATATTGCTGCCCTAAGGATATGATCAAACTGAAAGAAAAAGAAGTAAAACTATATAAAAATCTAGTATTCCTCATCCTTAATTAAACCACTGAAAAGAAACAAGTCTTATACTGAAATGTGTGGGAATTTCTGTCAAGAAACAACCTTTGACATCAGGAAGCATACTCTTGAAACCATATCAAAGTGTATTACTTTGTCACACAGGTGACAGGGCATCAGGAGATGCATCTCCCTCCTTTGACTACAGAGGAAGCCTCTAGACAACTTTATCTTGCAGTACTGTTAAATTTTCAGATGACTGAAGTTGGGAGAGATTAATCTGTTCTTTTTCTCATCATATATGGGAAGGGTGCCTCATGTCTAGTGAGCTCAGAGGTAAGGCTGTCTAGGTGGAGGTTGGTGAAGGGGTTGTGTAAAACTGTACTGCTGAAGTAATGTTAACACAAACTTCCACTGGCTGAGGCACCTTTTCTTGAATTGAAAGCAAGAATAAATTGTTGTGATAATTTGTACTGATGTTTTGTTCCTGTGTCAGTCAGTCTTGGTAAAACAGGTCAAGCTATGGGTTCTGATTTTTTATCATTAACAATATCAAAGTGCAATAGTGTCAGTCATGCAGGCTGATCCACTGCTTCTAGTTTCATGAGCAAGAAAGGTGGCATTTACTATTGTATTGAGACTAAAAACACTCCACTGAAGGGAACTGTAATTTAATTTATCTAAAAAGTGCAATTCATTAATGTGTTACTATATGAATGAAAGTAATAAAAGCATAAGGATTGTATTTTTTATTTCTCTGTGAATAATCCATTAAATTATGTAGGAAGAATATCATTTGAAAGGAAAAGAACAAAAAAGGAAAGACAAGACAAATTAACACTGAAAACACTGCAAGTACTTTCTATTAATTCTTCTAGAGAATACTTTTAATAATAGTTTTAAATATACTATCATAAAAAGCCTTTTAAAAATGAAGTGATGTCTAGATGTTGAGGACAATGTCAGATATGAAATTGTAGTATTCCAATGTTTTAGAAAGATTTATTAAGAAAGAAAAAAATCAGACTTCTGTAATGTCCATGTGCGAAGAGCTACGTTTTGCTTCCCTAGGAGAAGTTTTCACCATCAAAAGTTGACATTAGAAAGATCTACAAGTGAATAACAGTAATAGATATACAGGGTGAAGTTTTTATGGAGAGAAGGCACACCATGCTAGAACATGATCAGACAAACTGATGAAGTCCTAGCTCAACAGGAAGCTCAGACCAGCCCCTAATTCTTAGGCTTATTCCCAAAATTGATCAGTTGTGAGCTCTTGTGCCACAGGCATCGTCTGCTCACAGTGAAGCTCCATTCATTTCCCCTGCTGTGCAGAAAAGACATTCTGAGCAGGACACTGATACTTGCTGCATTTCTTCCCTGTCACCAAAAGTGTCTTTGTATTCCTGATCCAGTGACCAGAAAAAGGAGACTTGCTATTATACGGGTCTCCAGTTAAGAGAGGGAGAGGGGGAGAGAGTGAGAAAGAAGTGGAGGGGGGAGAGAAGGGAACATGAGGGGTGGGGGCAGGGGTGGGGGGGGATGAGGAGGGCAGGAAAGGAAAGGAAGAAAAAGAAGGGGTAAGAAAAATGAAAAGGAAAAAGAGGGGAGGGAGAAAAAGGGAGGGGGAGGAGGAAGGAATGAAAAAGAGAAAGGAAAGACAGGAAAGAGAAAGAAAGACAAAGAAAGAAAAAGAAAGAAAAAGGATAGAAAGAAAGGAAAGAAAGAAAAGGAAATAAAAAGACTACTGGATGAAAATAAGTCTCATAAGATTGTCTTGCCAGTAGTAGCAAAACAGGTAACGGAAGGTGGGGAATAGCTAAGACCAGTTTATCAACACCCCATGGGAAACCAAGTGTGCAATTGCACTCCTTTTCTGAAAACTAACATGCTATTTTGTGGATGAAGGAGCACCCCATTGCTTTGAGCCACAGTTGGTTCAGCAATGCTGAACTTCATTACAGCTGCTGTGAGCTCCGATAGAGTCGTGCCACTCTTGGCTCTGGGGAACACAATAAAGTGTGGGCATTCTGTTTGGTTTTAGGAGGGACAGATACAGGATTTTACCTTGGTAATACCTTTCAGGCGTCCTTATTTTTTCATACTCCCTCTGTGATTCTGCCCAGCAATTTCTTCTCTGTGTACAGCTGCTTAGCTGCTTGTACACCACGTTCATTGAGTGTGTGTGTGCTTTGAGGCTGCAGGCAAGACTACAGCTGTAGACAATACAGGCAGGCATCAGTAGCTGCTTGAGAATTCCTTTCTGCAGAGTGCTGTTTATTTGATTGATTAGATGCCAGGTTTTAGTTGGGGAGGAGTGCTGTTAGAAGCTCACAGACTTACAATAATCAAAGTAGGTTGAAGGGAATCTGATGGGAGGGAAGGACAAGTAAAGTAACAAGATCTGGATGAGAAAGATCTCTCAGCAACTCATGTACATTTCACTGCAGCATGTAGTAGAATTCATACTATCATTATGGTGTTCATATCAACAATTTTTTTCTCAACATTTATTTGCTTTGTTAAGCATCCTTGCACATGTCTCTGCTCTCAAGGTGCTATGCAAGTTACTGCTTTGGACTCTAAAGACATGTATCAGCAGCTACTTAAAAATGTGCAAATTTTTACTGAAAAGTCATCCAAACCTCAGAAATTAGTAATGCACTGCAAGGCTGTTCCATGGTTGTAATATTATATATTCCACCTATTCCTGTGGGATGCATTCTTTAAGAAAGATGACTGTACTGACTGCCAGGTACATGCAATGGAAAAATTACAGCTTTAAGCTTCCTTCAATGTTGCATGTTCATCCAGGGTTCTGTAGTATCACACATGCAGCAGTCTTCTTCCTGCAAGACAGAGAGACCCTTGTGTAGTAGTAAGCTGAATGGTACAGTATATATCTACATTTTTGATTCCTTTGCTTTTCTTGTAATTTAATACAAGGAACTGTGAGGCCTTATCCAGCTGACCTGCAAACCCCCCTTTAAAGCATTTCAGTGGAGAACAGCTTGGGTGTCCAGTATAGTGTGACTAATAAATAGCTGTCATTTAGAAATGAGACTAGAATGCTGTTCATATAGTTCTATCAGAATACACAAAGCTTCTTAATGGGGACATAAATTACATCCAGTGTTTATACTGCCTTGCTGCTCTTACAGAAACCAATATATATTCTCTATACAGAACATGTTAGCAACCATCAACAATAAAGATCAACTTCTGTGTGCTGATCCCTTTAGAGAATACTGTGGTACAGACTACATACAGACTGATTACTCCACAGACTGTAGTACATTGGGCATTACCCTAATAAAAAATCAAATCTCATAGATTTCTTCTGACTTGCAGTGATGGGATTAATTTGGTCCTTTTCAATATGTTTGTCAGAACAAAGAGGAAAAAGGAGAGTTTTCTGTTTGGGGGAAAGTTTTTGAAAGGGAAAACTGTCATTATTGTGCATGTTCATGATGAGCATTGCCATAGTGTTCATACCACAGACTCTTGACTAGTTACAGAACTGTGGATAGTGACAAATACTCGTCCATAACAACATATATTTACATGGCATGAGTTCCATATGTCTTGCTCCCAGATAATTTGTGGTGCGAAAAACCCTAAACCCCCAAAACAAACAGTACAGAACAGCTGCAGTTGTTTGGCTGAGCTGTGTTTTCTTTGCAGTACCCTAATTCCACCATTTCAATGGCACCACCTGTCAGACAAATAAAAGTAAAGCACTTTACATCTCAGCTGATTTTACTCTCATTTAGGCTAATGGCTTGGTCTGAATAGGTGCTCTAGCCCTGCAGCTCCCAACGATGTCGTTATGAACTGTGGGCGCTCATAGATTCAGACTGGGCTATGAATCCTTACTTGTGGTGTATGCTTTAGCCTGAAGTTGTCAAGCTTGTTGGCACAGAAGGTTTTGACACAGGCTGTTTGCTTTTTGTTGAAAATAACTGCCTATTTGTGCTTCATAGCTTTAGCTCATAAGCTTGCCACTGCAGAGACTGTCTTGATTTTTGTGCCCTGCACAATGCCAGTAACAGCATTGGCTTTTAAATAGTAAACTAGAAGAGTAACCCTTTTAGAGCTTCCTACAGGCACTGCAGAACTTCTTAATCATGCCTCAGCAACAGAGATCAGCAGTAATGCATTGCAAAGAAGCAGAAATTATCACCAAACTACTTTCCAAAACAGCTGTAAACTGTGGAGGAGGCGAGGTACAGCCAGACGGAATCCAGTCTTTGTATACCTGTAGCCAGATGATCAGAGGAGCAACAGTCTGGGATAAATGAAAATACCTGCACAGTATTTTCTGTTTATGGTTTTAAGAGATCTAAAATCTCATTAGAACAACCTAGACAGTACACTGGCATATGGGAATTAAATGTGATTGACACAGCATTTTGGACTTTTCCAGGGTATCATCTAATGGGTGTTCTTTTGGTGTATCTGGTTTAGGACCTAGATGCTAGCAGTGGCTCAGCATTACATCTGATCTCACACTTGATCTGGTCCCTGTAATTCTCATCCTGACTCTTTGATAATCCACAAAAAGCCTTTATCTAGCTGAACAGATTCTTTTACTTGATTTCTCTGCCTTTAAATTGCCCAGATAGCTTTCAGTTTTAAACAGAGTTTGAGGCTTGAGCCTTTCAGAGATTTGGGTGGCTGAAGGCATGAGTGATGATTTTCCCAAATGCTGAACAAAAGAAAACAATTCCAATATAATGGAGCAATATAAAAACAGACCACAGTCTTTCAGTTGAACTGAACATAACTATAGGGACTCAAAAGAAAGAAGATTAAGTTAAAAGGCTTAATGTTAAATACAGCCAGACAGGTGCACATGCTTGGGACAGTGAGGTCTGTTCTCAACAGAAATCCGTAAACCTCAGTAAAATCTTTCTGTGTCTTAATTTTCTCCTGTGTTAAGTGCAGATGGTTCACATGCTAGAACCAAGTCCAGCATCACAGCAGAACAGAAAATGCGCTGTCTGTAGTTCCATACAACTTCACAATTAAAATTAACTGTGTTAAGCTCTGCATCAAACTTCTGTATCGTATAAGAATGTCTTTGAAGTTCTGTCTTGAAAATTGTGGCCAGTATATATACAAAAAAAGTGTATGGTGGAAGTGTGCTTCAGTAGGTGAACAGCTTATGTGTATGCAAACCTAAATATATCTGTATACCAGAAATAACATTGTATATGGCATGCATTACTGTACTTGCTACTTTACAGAGAGTTTTCTCCTGTACGTAAACCTGTTCTAAAGTGTCTTGATTTATTTCAGTTTGGGTAGACATACTTGACATGCAGACTGATTTTGATATTCTGGCTCTGCTTCTAACAACAACTCGTTCTCCAAAGAGACTGACAGTGGCAAGTTTATCCCCTGGCAGGTAACAATTGCTAGGGCTATGCTGCAGGCACCACTTAAGACCACAGGGCTTGAGTGATTCACAGGAATGTGCTGACTCTGCTGAGTTGTGATTTTCATTCGAGCAAGAAGAACCTTGTCCTTTAGTAGTTGCAGTACAGAATGGGAAATGTCAGAGTGAAGTCAATCAGTTTCCTGGTGTTTTAAGAGAGATTAATTCAAGAGATTATTTTTTTTTTTCCTTGAGAAAGAATGGAAAATTCTCCACCCATCTTTCATGGAAAGATTATTTTTTTTCCAGTTCTGTGTCAGTCACAGAAGCTTTAATGCAGGCAGGTTAATCAGAGACTTTATCATCAATCATAGCAAAACAGTTATATAAGTGCAGTTTTTCCCCATGTCCCCAAATAAGAGACGTATCATTGTAACACAAGGACAAAACTGTATCTTCATAGGCAAACTACAGCTTCAGCTGTGCATATTTCATTGAAAAGAGAAAGCAAAAAACCTTGTTACTAAATTATTGTGGTTGGGATAACCTTGCTTGTTTTCTGATGCTAGACTACCTTTAGATATCAGAGATTACCATGAGGCTTTAATTAAATGTACTTTTAAATCTACAGTATAGTTTTTATTTTGCTCTGCTGAAGGACTGATCAGGATGGAGAGTCTTTTGGACAATGGGAGATAACTAGAAGCAGACCTGTATTTTGTATGAACTTCTTCATGAAGTTAGGCATTGTGCCACTGGGTAACACATTTCTTTTATCCCCGCAGCCCTGACCCCAACAAATACACATGCAAAAATGCTTGAAGTTAAAAATAAAAAAGATGCTTATTCCTGAAACAATGTCCTAACCCAGTTCAGTGTTATGCATATTCATAGAAATATTTTGATTCTATATCTGAACTTCTATTGTTTTGATTATTGCTGGATTTGTATATTTTGATAGTCAAAGTAACAAAAAATCTGAGCTGCAACAGTGCTGTGTTCCACAATAATCTAAATGTTGTGACCTTCCAGGCATGCTGCACAAAGGTCAGCATGCCTACCTGTTTTTTATAAACACTGGAAGATCTGTTCTTGGAACAACAAAGCAATAAATATTTATTTATTCTTCTTTTTTTTCTAGTTAATAGTCCAATTTTGTGTCTAATGCTGAAGGGTTATTTAAAACATAGTTAAGAATTAATAGGCCACCACATGTATTCCCCATTTTGAGGAAAAAAAAAATTGGATAAAGCAAGAAAAACAAATAAACAACACAGTACTGTATTTGCCAGGAGATGCTGCAAGTAATTGTTTTCTCAACTGGAGCAGATTTTATGATGTAAATTTATACCTTTCTACACTCTAGTCTCTGCTTAGCATTGCAGTTTTATATCATCTTGCTCAGCTGTAGAACAGGGATTTTCTCTTGTTATTCAGTTGTAAACTGAGGCAGATGCTGTCTTTTTCTTTTCATGTGTTGATATAGCTCCTGGGACAACGGAGTCATTACCTTGGGGCTGCCACTGCCATTGCAGTGTGCAGTGTCCTTTTGGCTCTGTAGCACAGTGCTGTTTACTGGTTATTGCAGTGCATCACCTCATCAGTGCTCTGGCACGGTCTGCTTCTTTACACTAGCCTGCTAAAGGGTTTTCAGGATGAAGAGCTAGCTTGCAGATGCTCTTACTGTCCTTTGGGGCTGAAAAGGCCTCTCAATGCTTGGTCATCTTGAGGGCAAACTATTTGCAAATTGTACTGGAAAGAGTCACCTGTCTAGGCATTGTGTCTTTCTTTTTGAATGGTAAGCTAAGGGATGAATTCTGCTTATGGTGGAATACCTTTACTTCCATTGCACACCGTTAACTATGTTTCTGTTTGTCAGTAAAAGCTGAAGGGGCAGGATGCACCTAATCATAAGTGGGTTTGACGCTTCTGAGTTATACAAGCCTGCATTGTTTCAGGCAATTCTGACACATTTCCAGATAAACCATTGCCTTTTTATTGGCCACAAATTGCAGGAAAGCTTTGTGAAGCTTTTTCTGCTACCTGGTCTTCCTGTAATTAATCCTGTACTCATATATACTTCCAGGCTCTGTGGAAAGAATTCCTGCTCCTGAATTTGATGGACTAGATTTTGACTAACAGCCCTCGGCAGAGCACCACATGGAGGTGCCACAAATGGTTAAAATGAGCAAACTGTGGTTGTTTATATCTGGTTACATGTCTTTTGTGCTTTCTTGCTGAGCACTGTGGAAGATCTCTCTGCTTTACTCTTTTTATCTGCGGCCAAAGGAGAACAGGGACTGTGTTCATGCCTTGTCAGGTTGCTTTTTCTGCTTTATCATTCCTCATCACAGGACTTTTACAGATAGAGTCATGGGCATCAGCCAGGTATCTCTGTCTTATTGCCTGCCTCTTGGATATCATGCTTTCCAATATGCTTTGCTTACTACATCCCCAGTTGTCCAATACAACCCCAGGGATGAGGGAGGTCATCGCAATGTCTTCAACATCCCTGATTCTCACAATCTGCTACCTGAAGAATTATGGAGATGCAATTCCCACAAGAATGGAAGACATCTGCTCAAATGTTTTCCTGTCAGTTTTTGGAAGTCTATCTGAAAAAAATGTGGTTTTTAACAGGCATACTTGAGGATGAAGTTTCCAGTAGTTTCCATGGTTTCAGCTTAAAAGGGCTAGTGCACAGACTATATTTTTAGGAATCCTTCAATTTTGGTTTCAGGTTTTTATGTAATTTGAAAATGGGATAGGCTGGCAGATAGGAGGTATTTCCTTGCTGGACTACATGCTGTGCTAGCCAAGGGAGTCACAGTTTAGGACAGAAAGTTCTTCTAGAAAAATAATGTAAATTGATTAACATTTCTCAGTGACAAGGTAGCTTCTTTGCTTGCGCTGTAAATGACCATCAGCCCCAAAAATTTGTTACAAGCCATTGCATGCTGACAAGCAAAGGAAAAGCATGGACATTTGACAGTCCCAACTGGATACTCAGGACATTGAGCAGTGCTGACAAATTTTGCTAACGATCATGTCACACAGAGAGTACACTAAGACTGAAATAAAAGGGAGTTTGCTCATCAGAAGTCTTGTTTCCTGTTCTAATTAGGCTATCTGGGTGACGATGAGTCACCTAGCAATTAAACAACTGATGGCAATATATTAGCTAACTGAAAACATAGATTATGGAATAGAGATTTATAAACTGCATTTTCTACTAATTGCTAAAGATAACTCTTAGAAATCCAGTAATTGATAACATGTAATTATGTCTCTAGCGTTTATGTTTAATAGGATCTACGCTGGAAGACTATTAAGAGAATTAATTTGTTCATGTTTGTGCATCACAATGTGAAGTGCTGTATGAACATCAGCTGTTGTTACTAGCTGCTTTATTAAATTTGTTGTTTATAAATACCTGGTACTATGAACTTTTCCAGCTTGGTATTTCAACATTTTAGGAGCAAAATTAATTCAGAACCTAGTATGGCCACATTTTGTTTTCACATAAACACCAAAAAGTTATTTGGTTTGTTTCTTTCTTTCTTTGTTTTTCTCCAGAAACAGTTTTGATTTAGCTGTGAAACTGGAGTTTTGAGTCTTCAACTCATTAGTATCCAGAAATTAAAAAGAGATTTTTAAAAGTGAAAAAAATTACAGTGTGAGGAAGAAAGGATTAATTCACAGCTCAGGCAAAAGGAAATAAAAATGTTGGTTCTCTTTCAGTATTTCAGGCAACCACTTTACATAAACTTCTGGGCATCCATCCAAAATGTGAAATTCAAATGTTATATTCAACAGATACTATGAAAGAGTAACAGGAGGCAGAGATATCCAATTACCTTTATAATGAAAGTATTATATTCAGTACTCCCTCAGTACCTCCTGTCTGTATCTTTGGGAGAAAGCAAGTGGAGGAAGTTATGATTAAAACCAGGGCACTTACTTTTATAAGCATTGTTGTTTCCCCCTCTACTCAATGTAATACTGCAAATGTTAGCTATTGGTTAAAGGTAACTACAAAAAGCTGGTACCACTAGAGAAAAAAGCAGGTAGCACCTGTTCCTGTAACAGTTTTTACTATCATGTTCCTTGAGGCTGCAGCTTCCACATCTAAACTCTGTAGAACATATTTTCTTTCCTCTGAAAAAAAATCAGAAACAGTAAACATGAGAGGCAGGAACATTCCCCACCCCCCATTCTCACCCCCCATTCTGGCCATTTAAACGATCTCTGTGGCTTGGCTTGCTCTGTTTTTCTGCTGCCTGATATAAGGCACTCAGTGTGAAGGTCTAATGCACTTGGCAATCAAATACCAACTTTCCAAATATCTCAAAGAGGTTAACCAATTAGTAAGGCTCCACCATTCTCTGTGAAGTTCTGTGTTAACAGGCACTTTTTTTGGAGATTATACCTGGGATATATAGAGGTTTCATGACTTGCTCAGCAGCATAAATATCCTCCCAAGGATGCTGGAGTGGATTTTAATACTTCTTTTTTGGTTTTGTTTTTTTTCTGTGCATCTCCCCTCTGCACCACCACCACGCCCCACCCCACCCCCGCCCCTTCCTTTTTCGTTCCATTTCCTTACCCACATACAAACACAAATGGAAATACCCAACAAAACCCAATACAAAAATAAAATCAAAACACAACCCCAAACAAAAAACCACCTCTAATGACAAAAAACAACACTGCTGCTATCTGAAAAGACACAGACTGCAGCTTATTCAGTATTCTTTATCAGCTAGACCATGCTTTTTTAGAACTGTTTTTTAAGAGCTGGACATTTGCCCTGTTTTCTATTTTTATTATTAACTTTCCTTTCTCTGAGCTACAAATCCTAATATTTTATGCTAAATGATGAACAGCAGTTGTCCTGGTGTTGCAGGCTTTGCTTCTTAACTTTGCAGTGTCATTATATCTCAGTAAGTCAATATGGAACATCAGCTTGAAGTCACTGTGTCCATTGTGCTTAGTGTTTAGTCATTACTGAAGAAAGGAAGAATTTAGGTTATTTGCTTAATTTGTAAAATGTATTTACATTTATACTTTCTGTATCAATTTGTTTCCCGCATTAGCTGACGTGATTTGTACAGGGATTTGCGGAAATTACATCTTCATGTCAATATGTGTAAATAAAGTTGTCTCACCACTGAGCTTTATACAGCTGATAGAAATAAACTGGATTCATACTCAACACATTTCATGAAGATGATAAAGATAAATTTGACCAGTAAAATCTTGAAGAAGTCTTTCCTTCTGAACAACTTGACTACCCACTCTGGAAACTTCTTGGGGCTTTCAGTCTGTCTTACTGGATATGAGCAGAATCATTAGATCTCTTTTTGGGGAGGGGTGTAGTATTTTTTTTTTTGGGGGGGGGAGGGGGGTGGCCTATATTATATTTTGTTGATCAAAATTTCTTTTGTTGTTTCCACAGTAGGTACTGACCACTTGTAATGATAATACCAGGCAAAGAATATTAAACTTTAAATACTTTTTTTTTTTTGTCAGCTTTGTTCAGAGCTGATTACGTGGTATTAGTAAGTTTTTTTAGGTAGTTAATTGCTTTCTTTGTTAACTTTTATCAGTATCTCTTGTCAGTGGTAAGATTAAGACTAAAGCTTGGACAGAAAAGTAAACAAAGTTATTCTGAGTCTTTCGTTAGACGTAAGAAAAATGTGATATAAGTCAAGTTCATTGAAAAGTTAGGGTTTGGGAATGTCAGGGTAGAATTACCATCTCTTGAAATTCCCAGGTTTTGTTTTCTGGGAAAGCTGTTGTGTGTCAAATACTCCGGAAGATAAAAGTTTCTTACTTAACATATCAACCATGGAAGAGTAAATGCAGATTGAAATGGTTCTGGCCAGATTCAATCACTGATTCATAGTGCTCAAACCACCCACTGTTTTGTTGTTGTGTTTAAAAAATTCTGAATCATAAAAATGATGTGTTGATTATAAAATAAAGTTCAGTGGATTCCAGACAAAGAATGGCAGGAAAGAGGAGGGAGAAAAGATATCTTAATCACCAACAATTTTTCACAGAAATTAGAGAACCCTATGAAGACCATATAGCTTGCATTTCCACTTCTCTTATGCTGATTTGATGGCAGTTTACTTTAAAGCAGTTACTACCTTGTCATAAAATAGAGATTCAGTGCTTCTTTGCCTTTGTCCTCTCTCCATCTAACTGTATTCTAAATTTGAAAGCTAACAAAGACATATATCTGGTTTTGTAATCTTTCATAGGTTTGAGGATGCTTGTTTCTAATAAGGCACAGTTCTCACCCCTGAGGTTAACTTGTGCTTGAATGATAAGGTTCTGAGCTGTGAGGACATGCATATGTCAAGCAGCCTACCTGCAGTGGGATGTTTTCTTTTCACAGCATGCAGCCTAGTCTATTTTTATATAGTCTTAACTAGCCTTAGTCTCTGAAATTTCTAATAATTGGCAAAATAATTCTCTGCCAAAAGAAGAAAAAAAAAAATAGGTCATAGCTCCATCTACATACTTTGAACTGGGCTGGCTTGTGCTTCTTATTTTGCTTTTTCAATATTTCTGGTCTCTTACCATGTCCAGGTTCACAGTCTTCATTCCTTTGTTAATTTGGGTGGTCATGGTGTGTGCTTTGTGTGTCTCAGGTAGCGCCTTTCTGCTTTAATTAGCAATTTGTTGCATTGCTTTCCTTTTGGTTTGCTTTGTATTTATTTCTTTAACATTCCCCATCCACATCTGTTAGCTTGCAGTAGTAAGCTGTATCAGCTTCTTCATCTGTAGGCATGGAATCGTGTGGAATGCAGATGATGTAGAATAAGAAAGGCAGAAAAACATAATCATGTTCTGTTTTACAAGCTGTAGGGTTATTTCTGTGACGTTAGGATGCAGTGAGAACATAGGTGGTGTTTCAAAGGTGTCATTGTACAAGCTTTAATGAACATCCTTGCTCTGTGCAGGGCACTTACACTAGACCAGTGGCACTAGGATTGAATATTATTAGCAACAGCGTCCAAGATGCTGGATATTCACTGCATGTCTGTATCTTCTTCCAAGGCTGCATTTTCTCCAGCAGTGTTGGTAGGGGTGGCCAGAGAAGTCTGAAGAGTCCCTCAGGACTCAAGCTTCCTGTTTTATGATTGTGGGTCTGATGCAAGCTGCACGGTCTCCTCAAAGACTGTAGTAGTTGGTGGTCTATATGCATGTGTCTGATGCCTATAATCCTGTCCAGTTTGCAGAACCTTCTGTGGATTCTTGGCTTTACAGGGAGTATGCCTTGGTATGAGTAAGAGTAAACTTAGTGCTCTTCAGACATTTCTATAAGGCAATGAATGTGTGTAATATGGAAGTCATATATAAAAAGACTCTTGGGATGGGTACTGAGCTGTTTTAAAATCAATTTTACATGTTTGGATTGCTATAGATTACAAAGGGTGCCTATATCATATGACTAAGTGAATCCACTATTTTCTCTCATTAAACAATATATGTACTGCTATTTTAACAGAGGTTATTTACCAGCTTGTAAGTTCATTTGCATCTCCCCAGGTGCCAGGCTGCAGGCTGTGTCCTACTTTTATGCCAGTACCAGATGGCAGCAGTGAGCACACCTGTGGGATGTACACCAAGGTAGAGGATCTGTCCTTGGTGACAGAGTCCTGGGAGGAGGTGAGTAGGTTGAGGAGTATCAAAGAGTCTGAGAGAGATTGATGCACCCTGACATCCTGGGGACTGTCAGGTAGACAGGACATATGCTATGGAGGATTCCCTGTCCTCTCTCCACCCAGCAGAATGTGGTGACTAAAGGGATAGGGAGCAATGGCAACAAGTTTCTACCCAGCACAGGAGGTGCACCTTCCTATCTTCACAGGTAGGTGACTACCCCACCTTCCTAGCTGCCCCTGCATAATAGGTATGAGGCTCTGCAGGTGGAACTGAACAATGACAAGGATGGTGGTTTGTCTAGGTTAGAGATGTCACCAAAGTTGGGCTATGACCTCTGTCAAAACCACTTCCATAAAGAAAAAAAGAGGGGTCACTGTCACAGAAGACTGTCTTCTGCAGGGAACAGAAGGCCCTATATGCTGACAGCACCCACTTCTTAGGGAAGTCTGCTGCCTCTCTGGGGCCTGGGTTAAAGATGTGACGAGAAGACTTCCTATCCTGGTACAGCCTACAGATGATTATCCATTATTGATTTTTCATGTAGGCAGTGATATGTTGCAATAAGAAGTCCAGGAGCAATCTAGAGGTATTTCAGGGCCTTGAGACAATTGCTTAAGGGAGTGGGAGCTCAATAGTGTTGTCTTCTATCCTTCTAGCTGCAGGGAATGATGTTAGAAGAAACAGGAAAAGGCAGCTGATCAATACATGGATCCAAGACGGGTGTCGCCAGCAGAATTTTGGGGGATTTGGTCATGGGTTTGCTGTGACTACATGACACCTGACCTGCTGGCAACAGATGAGGTGCACTTTTCTCAAAGGGGGAAAAGGATCTTTGTACAGGAGTTAGCAGGGCTTATTAAAAGAGCTTTAAACTAGATTTAAAGAGGCAAAGGAATAAAATCAGGCTCACTAGAGATAAGCCTGTAGTGCAGCACGCCGATGTTTGAGGGATGGTATGCTAGCAAGGTCCTTCAGTCTGCTCCATGATGTGCTGAGTCCACTGGAGCATGTTTGAAATGTCCCTCCACTAATACATACAGCACCATAGCCATCTCAGTGGGGGCAAGGAAGGGAGGTCCATGTGGCAGCAAAGACACAAGGGTTCTTGATGTGTTAGAAACCACAGAAGCATCTGGTAAGTCACACAGAAAATTAGGGTTTCTCCCCAGAAAAAGGTGGCAGGACCAATAGCCCAACTGAAGTGCATCTACACCAGCACATGCATCATGAGCAACAAACAAGAGGAGCTGGAAGACATTGCACAGCAGGAAAACTATGATGAAGCTGTAATC
This sequence comes from Falco biarmicus, assembly GCF_023638135.1. Taxonomy (NCBI): domain Eukaryota; kingdom Metazoa; phylum Chordata; class Aves; order Falconiformes; family Falconidae; genus Falco; species Falco biarmicus. The sequence continues at coordinate 14,095,839 of NC_079311.1, forward strand.
ACAGAAACATGGTGGGATGACTTGCATGACTGGAGTGCTGGAACACATGGCTGTAAGCTCTTCAGAGGGACAGGCAAGGAAGGAGAGGTTGTGGGGTAGCCCTGTATGTTAGGGAGTGATTTGACAGTTTAGAGCTTGATGATGATGATAGTAGGGTTTAGTGTTTATGGGTAAGGATCAGGGGGAGGGCCAACAAGGCAGATATCATGGTGGGAGTCTGTTATAAACCATTCAACCAGGATGAAGAGGCAGGTGAAATATTCTATAAGCAGCTGGAAGAATTTTACAGTCACTAGCCCTTGTTCTGATGAAGGACTTCAGCTTACCAGATGTCTGCTGGAAATACAATAGAGCAGAGAGGAAAAAGTCTAAGAGGTACCTGGAGTGTGTGGAAGATAACTTCCTGACACAGCTGGTCAGGGAGCCAGCCAAGGAAGGTGCCCTGCTGGACCCGTTGTTTGTGATCAGAGAAGGACTTAAAGGAGTTGTGATGGTTGGAGAACATCTTGGGCATGGTTACCACAAAACCATAGCTTTCAGTTCTCAGAGAAGCAAGGATGGGGATCATCAGAACTGCTGGCTTGCACTTCCAGAGGACAGACTTTGGCCTGTGTAGAGGTCTGGTTGACAGAGTCCCTTGGGAGGCAGTCCTGAATGGCAGTAGAGTGCAGGAAGGCTGGACATTCTTCAAGAAGGAAATATTAAAAGCGCAGGAGCAGGCCATTCCTATGGGCCAAAAGATGACCTGGTGAGGAAGAAGACCTGCCTGCCTGAACAGAGAGCTCTGGTTGCAACTCAGGAAGAAGCAGAGGTGATTATGACCTTTGGCAGAAGGGGCTGGCAACTCAGGAGGACTACAAGGATGTCATGGGGTTATGCAGGGAGGAAGTTAGAAGGACCAAAGCCCAACCAGAACTTAATTTGGCTACTTCCATACAAGACAATAAAAGATATTTTTATGAATACATTAGCAACAAAATGAGGGCTGATGAGATTTTCCATCCTCTGTTGTATGCGGGGGAAATCACAGTGACAAAGGCTGAGGATAAGGCTGAGGTACTTAATGCCTTCTTTGTCTCAGTCTCTAAGAGTAAGCCCAGTTGTCCTCTGGGTGCCCAGCCCCCTGATCTAGAACACAGGGACATGGTGCAGAATGAAGCCCCCATAATCTAAGGGAAATAGTGACCTGCTACACAACTTTGACATGTACAAGTCTATGGGGCCAGACCATCCACCCAAGAGTACTGAGAGAGCTGGTGGAGGAGCTTGCCAGGTCTCTGTCCTTCATTTATGAACAGCCCTGTCTAACTGAGGACATCCCAGCAGGCTGGAGTTTAGCCATTGTGAGACTCATCTACCAGAAGGTCAGGAAGGAGGGTCTGGGGAACTACAGGCCTGTCAGCCTGACCTTGGTGCTGGCGAACGTTATGGAGCAGATCATCCTGAGTGCACTCATGCAGCAACTATACGACAACCAGTTGATCAGGCCCATTGAGCATGGATTTAGGAAAGGCAGGTCCTGCTTGACAAACCTGATCTGCTATGGCAAGATGACCAGCACAGTGGATGAGGGAAAGGCTGTGGGTGGTGTCTACCTAGACCATAGTAAGGCATTTGACACCATCTCCCACAGCATCCTCCTGGAGAAACCGGCTGCTCACAGCTGGAATGGGGGTGCTCTGCACTGGCTTAAAAGCTGGCTGGGCAGCTGAACCCAAAGAGCGATGGTGCATGGAGTTCCATACGGCTGGTGACTGGTCACGTTGTGTTCCCCAGGGCTCAATATTGGGGTCAGTTCTGTTTAGTATCTTTGTCAACAATCTGAAAAAGAGGATTGAGTGCACCCTTAGTCAGTTTGCCGATGACACCAAGTTGGGCAAGGAGTGTCTGAGGGCAGGAGGCTCTGCAGCCGGACCTGGTCAGGCTGGAGCGATGGGCCCAGGCCAGTCGTGTGAGGTTCAGCAGGGCTCAGTGCCGGGTCCTGCCCTTGGGTCACACCAGCCCCACGCAGCGCTACAGGCTGGGGCAGAGCGGCTGGAAAGGGCCTGGTGGGAAAGGGCCTGGGGGTGCTGGGTGACGGCCGGCTGGGCAGGAGCCAGCAGTGTGCCCAGGGGGCCCAGGCGGCCAGCAGCACCCTGGCTGGTGTCCCCAGCAGTGTGGCCAGCAGGACCAGGGCAGTGACCGTCCCCCTGCACTGGGCACTGCTGAGGCCGCCCCTCGAACCCTGTGTTCAGGTCTGGGCCCCTCTCTGCAAGAGGGACGTAGAGGGGCTGCAGCGTGTCCAGAGACGGGCAGCGGGGCTGGGAAGGGGCTGGGGCACAGGTCTTGAGCGGCTGAGGGGGCTGGGGGTGTTTAGTCTGGAGAAGAGGAGGCTCAGGGGGGACCTTCTTGCTCTCTACAGCTGCCTGACAGGAGGCTGTAGGCAGGTGGCGGTCGGTCTCTTCTCCCAAGTAACAAGTGACAGGACAAGAGGAAATAGCTTCAAGTTGCACCAGGAGAGGTTTAGATTGGAGATTAGGAAAAAGTTCTTCACTGAAAGGATGTTGAAGCACTGGCCCAGACTGCCCGGGGAGGTGGTGGAATCACCGTGCTGGAGGTTTTTAAAGCATGGGTAGATGTGGCACGTAGGGACATAGGTTAGTGTTCGACTTGTCTATGTTAGAGTTACATTGTGACTCAATAATCTTAAGGGTCTTTTTCCGACCTTGATGCTTCTATGCTTCTATTATTTTTTTAAGTACTGTTAAGTGCTGTGTAGTAGTAAACAGATTTTCTGTCAGCATCAGATATAAAAATTAACATTTATTTGGATACCTTTAGTACTTTTGGATTTTAAAGTAAATATTCTACAATTGTCCAAACCTTAAAGTCTCAGATTTAGTCTTGTGAAGGCACCACCAGCTTCTGGTCTGTCTGTATTTTATTTGATGTTCTTGCCTTCATAGAAATGCATGTACAGTCCTCTTGGTGTATTAGAGTTGGTTTTGATGAGTGGGTATTTTAGGAAGAATTATGATTAAACAGTGTCTAGGGAAAGAGTGTGCATTAGCTAGAGCTGTGATTGAAACCAGCAAAAATATCACTAATTAATCAGTTACTGAATTCCATCTGGTTTGTTGGTCCGTACTGAAACAAAACTGAAACAGGGATTACATCTAACTGTGATGATCCTTTGTAGTGACATAGTAATGGCCTACTTTTTGCCTTGACTAATTAGCAAGGTAATCAATGTTAATGCTGACTTTATTATTTGCAGTAACTCACTGCTGATTTTAGGGCTAATTAGTGCTAACTTTATTAGAGAAAATGCTAATAATTTCAGACTTTTCAATAGATCTAACAGGATGGTATCCTAGCAGAACTTGATCATGTAAAGGCAATAGGGTCAAAAAAAGTTAAAGAGAAACTAACTGCTTGGTAAGCTCGGAGTGGTGCAAAATGATAGGTCCATTACAATATGTTGGTAAAGTACAGAAAGAAACAAGCTTTTAATTAAATTCTGATTTGATTTAAATGTACTTGAACCAAATCCTTGATTTTATGACAAGTGTGGATGAAGGATTAAAATTAATATTTTGAAGTCTCCAACACATTATTTAGATGAGATGGAATGACTTTATTTCCATCAAAATATACTGGTAATGAATGTGTAAAGAGAGACAAATAAAATCTAGAATCTCATGACTTAGATCCCAAGCCTTTTAATGTCACCAAGACTTTCCCTTGGCTGTGGGGTATGCTTGGGGGTGCCACTGTGTGATACAAAGGCTGCGTTTGTGTTTAGGGCTTTCTGGGTTGCTAAGAAGGCCACAATATTGAAGTGGCAAGCTTGTGCAGGGTATTTATCTGTGACTAAACCAGAGTGCAGGATTCCCGAGAGGCTAAACCACCAAGTGGGTAGAGTGGGCAGCATAAGAACAGGTGGGAGTTACAGAGAACTGGACACTGGAATGAGTGCTGAGACACTTTCCTACATGTGTCTGAGTTCCTGATTCACTCTTCCCTTGGGACCTGTGCAGAGTATGGCACAGACCTGGGGCTGGGGCTGTTAAGATGGGATGCCCAGGAAGTTAACAGACTGTTTCCAAGGTGGATGACAGTTCTTTCCAGTTCTTCCATCACTCTGCCATGCCCCTCCAGTACTTCTGATTTCTGTCACTGTATTTCAAGGTAGTGAAGAGACTCTAGTGTGGATGATGTCATGGGAGTACGGAGGAGCTCAGAAGACACGAGACCAGGGCAGGGCCCAGATTTTTTAATGTTTACCTTCACAACCCAGATTCCACAATCAGGAGCATACTTTTGAAGGTAGTGTGGAAAACACTTTTAACTGTTGCTTCTGTATTTTCTGAGGAAATCAGACTGACGTTATCAAAATGCTTCTGATGACTGTCACCAACATATGGCTTAAACTCTCAATTATGTTTAAATAACCATGGCAGTTGGTAGAGGTGCCTGAGGACTGGAAGAAAGCAGGTGCCACTCCTATCTTGGAAAACACAAAAGTGCAGGGAATTACAGCTTAGTCTGCCTCACCTCAATCCCTGGGAAGGTGATGGAATAAATAATCTGGAAACAATTTCCAGATACACGATGGACAAAAGATAGTCATGAGTATTCAGCATGGATTCATGAAGGGGAAGTTTTGCTTAACCAAACCTACAGTCTTCTACAATGAAATGACAGGCCCGGTGGATGAGAGGAACATAGTGGATTTTTTCTACCTGGACTTTAAGAAGGCCTTTGACACTGTCTCCCATAAGATCTTCATAGAGAAGCTGAGGAGGTATGGGATGAATGAGCTGACAGTGATGTGAACAGAAAACTGGCTGAATGGCCAAACTCAGAAGTTGCAACCAGCGATACAAGGTCTAGCTGGGGGCTAGTGGTGCTGTACACCAGGGATCAGTACTGGCTCCAATACCATTCAACATCCTAATTTAAGGATGATGATGCGTATGACGAGGCAGAGTGCACCCTCAGCAAGTTTGAAGATGACACAGAACTAGAAGGAGTGGTTAAAACACCAGAGTCATGCCGCTATCCAGAGGGACCTTGACAGGGTGAATAAGTGGGCTGATGGGAACATCTTGAAGTTCAGCAAAGGGAAGTGCAAAGTCCTGCACCAGAGGAAGAACAACCCGAGGCATCAATATGTTTTGAGTGCCCACCTGGACAGTGAATTAGCAGAAAAAGACCTGTGGGTACTGGTGGACAGCAATTTGAACATGAGCCAGCAACATGCCCTTGCAGCAAAGAAGTCAAACGGTACTCCAAGGTGCATTAGGAGAAGTGTTGCCAGCAGGTTGAGAGAGGTGATCCTTCACCTTTACTCAGCAATTACTCAGGAAATACTAGAGGAAGCCCAGCAAAGTGCCATAAAGCTGATGCAGTGACTAGAGCATCTCACATGTGATGAGAGGCTGAGAGAGTTGTGACTGTTCAGCCTGGAGAAGAGAAGGCTCAAAGGGAGCTCATCAGGGCAGATAAATACCTGAAAGGAGTCTGTGAAGATCATGAAGCCAGTCTCTTTTCAGTGGTGTCCAGTGACAGGACAAGAGGCCGTGGGCACAAACTGAAATGTGCTCCATCTGAACATGAGGAAACACTTTTTCACTGTGAGGGTGATGGACAGAGACAGGGAGGTTGGACAGAGAGGCTGTGGAGTCTCTCACCTTGGAGATTTTAGGTGTCCCTGCTTGAGCAGGTGAGTTGGACCAGATAGCCTCCAGAGACCCCTTCCAATTTCAAACATTCTGTGGTCCTGTGAAGTGTGTGCAATGCAGACTTTGAGTTAGTGGACAAAGGTGGGCCATAACACACATCCTATTCAGTGAAGTGTAGTCAGGCTTCTGTGCAAGGAATCTAAAGTGAATTAGATCGTATTTAGTGTTTTAGAAACAAAAATGCAAACAACTGAACAAATCCAAGAGACTTGACAGGAAGACAGGATACATCCATCAGCTGCAGACATTCTCCTGGAATCTCCCCATATTTACTGAATTTTACATCACAAAGCAATGTAAAAAAAAAAACAAACCAAAAACCAAAAAACCCCAACCAAACAAAAAAGCCGCACTACCAAAACTATCTCATTTTAAGTTTTAAAGTGCTATTAATCCCTGGAGCTAATCTTTGATACTATGTCTACAAACACAGGGTGCTATATTATCTGCTACTATTAATCAGAAGTGCTTCACTCCAAGAGTAGAAGCTTTTGAGTAACTCTTTCTTGAGAAGTTGCTGCTTAACACAAACCATTTGCATCATAAAAAGATTCCAGCATTTATCTTATTCCCTTACACATATGTTTTGCAAGGGAGCAAAACCACATCCCACAGCAGGTATTGCATTTTTGTCAAGAACCTTGCCATCGACTACATTGCATTTTAATTTTCTGAAAATCTGTGTGGACTTTTAACTTCCATGAAAGAAAGCTACAAATTGGCTGATCCAAAGTAAAAATCCTACAATGGTCAAGAAGATGTGTACAGACAATTTTATTAGGGTGATAGATATTTCATCTTGTTTAGAGAGATGAAGAGAAAAGTGACTCTGTCCTGCAGGTCTATAGCTTTCTAGTGCAGTCCATGCTCAGGCAACCTTCAGTTGGTTTGGATCTACCTTGAAGCCCCCACAGATGCAAAGCCATAGCTGGTGTAAAATTGCATTCCCTCTCTCACTGGAACTAAAACAGTTTATTACAGCTGAGTCCCTGGCCTTTCAATCCTGTTGCATTTAGTTCAGGAGAGACTAAAAAACTGTACAGGCCCCTGAATAAGTCCACTAATTTCCATGAAGGAAGTATTCAACACTATGTTGAGAATGCTAATGTGTTATCACCAAACACAAAACGCTTTCAGCTAAATTCCTGCACTGAATTCTGAAGACACCCAGCCAGATTTGCTGTTCATAATTCTGTCAAAGATACACTTTCCCGACTCTGCCAACACTGGCTTTTATCTGCATTGCACACTGAGATGAGTTTAAATTTTAACATATGTTTTGTGCAAATACAAGGTGTGGTTTAGCTATTATCTTCTTCAGCAAATCTGAGTAGATTACGTAGGGATTCCCAGCTAGGCATAAATAGTCATTCTGAATTCATAGTACATTTTTTTAACCTCAACATTTCTTGTCAATATTTTCTGAATGTATTTCAGGAATCATATTTAGCGAATTGTCAATGACAGCTGGCCAAAGTCTGTCACCTTTTCTCTGAGGGCTGATGAAGATATTGTGGTTTTGCCTCCAGAAAGCAGAAAAATGGCTTTCTGCTACTTCTAGTTAGAATGGCTAATAAGTGTAACTCCTTAAAGTGGTGGAATTCAGAACATATAAATAAATACAGAGCTGTATTAACAAATAAGGCATACTAGAAGAGCAATGGGGGAGAAATGCAGGATAAATTTCATTGTCATCTTTGGTACTAATTATCTCTTGTGCAGCATAATATAGATTTGTCATGTAAGAGCAGAAAGTAAGTAATATTAATGACTTTTCCTGCAACTTAAAGGATAAGTGGTGGCCCACAACATTTGTGATGGTCTACATGAGTTCAGGCCTTTGATGGCTTACAAGTAATTTAATGTATGTTTGCCTGAAAAGAAAAGATGAGAGGTTTTCAAGTGAAGACTAAACTTCACAAGACTGATTTAGCAATAATTGACATCCCAATTCATGCATTGTTTAGAGTGGATTAAAGGACTTTGATATGTCAAGTTCTTGCCTGAGGAAGGGTTAAATTTGATACTATTCTTGTTGACACAGCAAGGGGGAATGTTGTCGTTTACATTCAGAGACATCTTTGTGTGTGAGCCATTCTATACATTATAGGTGCTGATAAACATACTGGTGATACCATTACATATATTTTTCTGTAGTTGTCTGTACACAGCATTTGATCAGTGGAGTATCTGAAGAAAAATAAATCAATGTTCAAACCAAGAAAATATATCTTATCAAAATGGTTTGTAGTAGGCATCACTGCAGCATGAAATCCTATATGTTCAAATATTAACTAGTTGGCTCCTAAAGGTCTAGCACAGTAATCGACACTTTGTTCATGACATGGCCATGAAAACATACTGAGTATGAATAATGCTTAAAGCACAATATAACCAGGTTTCACAGAGGTGGGTAAAGCCACCATAGTAAATCAAAGTACTCTGGATAGTTAATTTAGAGGAAATAAAACATACATAATTTCCTAACTTTTAGTTTGTTCAAATCGTTGAAATTCAAGAACTCAACTAAAATAGAGGTATTTCTCTGCATCTTTGGGTCTGGGGTGTGGTAGGAAGAAGGCAGGAAGTGCATTGGAGAGGGGAGTGAAAGCCATCAATTAAAATCAAAGTGGAGCATGAAAAAAGAAAAGTTCTTTAGGCAGCAAGAACACCTCCCTGAGATTATTCTGAACATTTTGTTTATACACCAGTTGATTAGAACAGTCCTCTGTCCATCTGTACTCTTGTCTGGCAGTTTAAGATTTACCTGTTGAACATTTTACCCATTACCCTTCACAAATTATTTCAGCTGTCATTCAAATAAATGTACGTTTGTGTGAAAAATAAAGACAATTGCAAACATATTTTTTTTCCTCTTGACAGTCACTCTGAAAATCTGGAGACTAGGTCACTGTTTTGGCAGTGTTTCAGTGATGACATTTGACACTGGGGAGTCACTTCTTGTCCTTTTTGCTTTCTGAATTAACGTACATCCAGCTTTTAGTATCAGAATTGTCTAGGGTGATTTTCATTTCAAAGAGATCTAGTCTTTGTGCTGAGGTCAGTTCATAACTTAAATGCTCAGAATAATGTGCACCGTGATGGTGTTCTATAAAGCTTGTGCTGGCCCAATGGTTAAAAGTGGTTTCACTCTTTACAAGGAAAGAATGTCCTAGCAGTTATTTTCTCAGCAACGAGAATGAACCCCTGCTTCTTTTTAGCATTTTCAATTTATACTCAAAAATATTCACAGCATTACATTGTGTCCTTCTGAGATATTTTGAGGATGGTGCACAAATAAGACATTTGGACTGTATCTTTGGTAAGTATATATCTTAAGAACATCTGCTGTTTGCTGTAACAGGATAATAAAGAAAATGAAGACTTAGTACACACTGAGTACATATTAGGGGATTTTATGACCAAAAGAGACCACCCCAAACACCTTGATAAGGCAAGGGCTTGCTCTGATTTCTCCAGCATGGCTGAGTCCCTGGAAGGGGATGAACAGCATCCAGCTTTGCTTAAGTTGTGTGGCCCCTGCTATCGCTCACTGAGCAATCCTGGATAATGCACAATTTATTGACTGTTTGGAGGCTCCTGGGGTCTTGAAACCTGTTTAATAGGCATCTCCAAGCAACAGCTCTCCCATAATCATATTGCTGTAATACAGCTACAATACTGTGGAGTGTTATTGCTGTAATGATGTATTATGGAAAATGTGGTGCTGGCCAGAGAATCACCAAGGGAACTCATAAAATGTTATTTAACCTTTTGTTAATTTAAAGGCTCCAATATTATCTAATTTATTTATTATGTGAGGAAAGGGGCTGAAGTCAATTACACAGTGGACTGTGAAATCTCTATATGAGCTTCAGCTCTGCAATAAATTATGGATATTGAAAGGTAGACATGTAAGCTTTAAAACCTGCACCTAAAAGCTCAGAAGGTATGGCATTCTATTTGTGACAGGTATTGCTGTTCAAATGAAAAAAAAATAATTAAAATTGACTCCATGGTCACTGCCACTGCAAAATGTATTTGGGAGCTGTGAGACTGTCTTTGGTTTGTCATTAGCAAATCCCAGAGGACTGTCTTGGAATTATTTCAGATAATTCTTCCCTTTAATTTTTTTTTAAGCATTTTAAAATAATTCACTTCAACAAGTGTAGTGTTTTGCACATTGTAATGAGGTATCACAGTAAGTGCAAGCTGCATTAGCAAGCATGCACTATGTACATCTATTGAAATCAGTTGCACTGTGATACTCTACAGAAGCTGAGGATCAGATTTGGAATGGCTGAAGAGAAAAGGTGGTCCCTTGGGCAAGAGCTTGCAAAGGTGTAGAGAGACCACAGGGAATAGTCTTTTGTATGAGAAATCATTTAGAGCATTAAATGTATCGGGAAATGTTTGAGCAATGGGGAATTTCAGTCCATGACTACCAGGAACTGTTAGCTGCTGTGGAGCATTGAAATGTCAAAGCCAGTTATTTTGCTAGAATATGAGCTGTCTATGATCTTGTAGCCCAGTGGGTAGAGTTTCCTTCTGGTGAAAGTATAGTAACAGGTTTACTTACAGTAAAATCAGTGAAATCAACAGAGATTGGTTGTTTGATTGTATGTTTTCATGGAGCACAGGCTGCTTTGCATTGGGTGTAATTCACCCTTATGCAAGTAAGGGTTTGAATTGCACAGATCGGTTACCTGACTGAAACTTTTATGCAAAAGAAAAACTCATACATATTTCCATCCTTGCAGTGAATGACATCACATTTGCACTAGCAGTCAAAAGAAGACTGAGCCACAGGTGTGCGGAAGGGCAGTATTGTATGTGGTGTCGCAGTAGCCTTCAATCACCTCCACTTTAAAGTATTAATTAAATACACCCATTTTTATGTGTCTTAGTTGTAATTACAACTTCAGATGAATTGCCGTTATGTGAAAAAGACAACTCAGGGTATTTCCTAAACTCCATCTTTTCAGCCAATGTTAAAAAGGCTTGGTATCTGAACCTGGGCCGTTCAGAAAGTCCTCAAATTCACATGAGATCTCTTTCATATACACCCATGTCATTTCACTGAGATGACAGGGCTTATTTTGAACTACAGAGACTTAAGTGAGGACAAGATCAGTCCTGTCTATTGTGAGTAGAAAGTATGCCTATACATTTGTGATCATGATATTGCTAGAGAAAAAAAACCCACCTTACTTTGGCCCAGTTCTTCCATTTTTAATATTCTGTATCAGTATCTTCTTGAGCAATTCCAATTATATTGCTAGGTGATACTCTGCATAACTACAACTGAAGGTTGTGCTAGTAAGGCTGAAGTTATAGTGTGTGGGATCTTGGGCTACTTCAGTGTGAGAGGTTCCCTGCTCAGGTAACTCAAAGAAGTTCCAAAATCGAGCATCAGATGACCAAGGGAAAACCAAGGCAGGAGATTATGCTGAATTATGCAAATTGTGATGACTGATGGGGTATATATGCATGGTATGTATATGTATACTTTTTTGTAAGCCCAGACATTATGCAAACACATGGTAGAGCTGCAGTCAGGATCCTCCAGGAGTGTTGTTCAGAATACTGACTTCTTTTTGAAATCCAAGGGCTCTATATTTGTCACTGGAATGATTTGAAACTTCATTTCTTCCTTGCTATCAGCGTACCAAAGTAAATCTAAACTTCTTTACCAGTATCTAAGTGCATGCTCTGTGGTGCATCCTCATCTCCATCTTTTTTCCTCCAGTTACCTGGAGTAGGAGGTGTGATGGCATACACCACAGCTCCCTCCCTCCTCACCCTCCTGGATTCCTGTGATGAAAACCAGGAATACCCCATGTGCAGGACTTACTGTAGCATGGGGTCTTCACATCTAGCCTCAGAGATGGGAATTGCAAAGTGCCCCCAGCTTCCACAGTTTAGACGAAGCCTTTGTTTATAAAATTAAAGTGTGCTGTGCACAGGCAGCTGTGTTTCACTAAACATAGTAACGGTTACACCCCTTTCCCTTGTAACCATTGCCCTTGGAAACTAGTGTAATTAACTGGGAATTAATTAATAGATTATATTTGACCTCATAGGTTGGCAGGTAACAAGGGACAGATTCTGACACCTCCAAGCATGCCTAGTTAGAGGGTATAGACTTCAAAACAGGACTGTTCCCTTTATGTGTGCTTCTCTTAGAACAGAAGCTATAATCTCGGTAAGGATGCTCCCTGCAGGCCCTTGGGATTTATCACGTGTCTGATATCCCCCGCACAAAAGAAGCACAGCTAGTTAGGGCATGGCTTTATCCCACACTCTCTTCCATTTCAGAGCCAGTACTAAGGGTAGAATAAAGAAAGCCTTTATTCCCTCAGTCCCTCAGAAAGCACTCTGCCTGCTTGTGTTGTCTGTAAGCAGAATTCTGCTGTGAATTCCCAAGGGTACAGTGCTGCTCTGAACCTCTCTGCAGTTACCATACAGCCCTGTAAGTTAGTGACGATTAGAGCCCTGTATCTAGAAAATATATTCAATAATACAGTTTTATACCTTGCAGACTTCTCAGTGGTTGCACAGATGCTTCTCTGCTTCTCTCTCTTTTCATACTCTAAAAATATCTATCTCTGTATATTGGAAACGGTAGATACCAATCTTTCTTGGCTCAGCTGTTTCATCTTCCCAGAGGAAAAGCAACAACCCAATTATACACACTCATAAATTAATTTGACAGCCCACATACCGGAGCTGCCATGCTTTCCTGAGCTGTTTAAATTTTTCATGAGTTCTGAGTCCCTGCAAGTAGAGGCCAGAAAGGAGCATTACAAGCCTCTATAGAAACTGTGTTTCTTCTTTATTTTTCAGGCTTACTGGCAACACACTTGGCTAGGTGATAGTTACAAGCTTTTCTTTCTCAGTGGAGTCATTATGCTAAAGAAGCCTCCTGTGCTCTCTCATATAAACATATTCTTAGTAAGACAGTTGAGATCACTGCTGGATCATTCATCATGTTCACAAAAAAATGTTGGATATACAGGTTTGAAGACAGTTGAAGTTTACAGCAGAAAATAAGGAGGATATGTCTCCACCCTTCTCTCTCTCAACCTTCTTGCTCCTAGCATCTGAAGCATGAAAAAAAGAAAGATTTGGGTAGATTAAGACCACCGATTACTCCCACAAATATAACGTATAATCTTCAGGTTCTGCTAAAAAAGTGCAAAGAAATGCAGGACAGTTAGCATCTTCTGCAGCATGGGTTGCCTACAGCCTGATTCAGCCCTTCTCAAAACACCTGTCTGTTTTTCACAGCATCAACCCCTGGAAAGAGAAAATAGTTTCAGAATTATCTAACTAACAGTATGTGTTTTCAGCTACCCCTCTCATATATACACACAATCTGCTCCCACTTTTCTGTGCCTTGTTATGTGTATCTTGATACTCCTTTTAGAAGTTTTAACTCAGACCTAATGTGGACAATTCATTCTGAAAGGCTGAATAGATGCGGAGTCCAGTATGTTATTTCTAGATCTGATTCCAGAGGACATATCGGTGGACTGAGTTATATCTTGCTGACTTCAGATATTGTGGTTCTCTCCTTGGTCATGCTATTACAGCTGTCTTACTGGAGAACCTTTGGGAGAGACATGCATTCAAGAACCCAGATGGTTTTACATAGAGAATCTCTAATATTTTTGTGAATGGACCATGCACCCTGAATTTATCCAGCTGTATACAGGCTCCTGTATGGTTGTCCTACTGCCATTCACCAGTTTTGGAAGGATGTGCAACTGTTTGAGTTGATGATGCTTAACTCAGCCAATGGTAAGACACACCATGGCAGGTTTACAGAAGGCTAAAATCAGAGAAAGCTCTCAGGGCTGAAAACACCTTGGCGTTTGCACCAGGAAACTCCTTCATATAGAATGCGCTCACAGCACAGTTTTAGACCATGCTCTGCAAGACAGCAGTTCAGTGTCACATTTGGATTCACAGAAGTGGCCCACAGCAGATGACATGGTTTATTCATCTGTGCTTGCTTGTGTGCAGGGATAACACATAGGTTTCCCTTGTATAAAACATAGACAATCTTCCTCACACTGGAGACTGATCAGATCTGTTTTCTTCCCAGCACCATATATACACCTTGAAATATGGCTGTTGGTGGTGTTGGTGTTTCCTTAATGTTTAAAAAACTTGTTCAAAACCTATAAAGCTCTGCAGTTTATACTGTAGAGTATTTCTGACTTTTTATATGAGTCTGATTTTTTGCATGAGCCTGATTTTGTTACATAGTCACTGAGAGATGTAGCCATTGCTTGGTGTGACGTTGCTGAATCAACAGACACAAGAAACAAAAGAAGGAGGGAAGTTCATTTATTCTAATTTTACAGTCAAAGAACCAGAAAGCCTTGATTGTTGGCACTGTATATATGAAGGTCAAACAACGATTTTTAGAATAAAACTCAGTGCTTCACAAGTTGGAAGTCTGTAGTATATGCTGAAATTTATAAGCAATATTTCTTTGAGTGTCAGTGCTGCTTCGAGCCCAGACCAGGCATGTTTGCAGAAAAGGGTAAAGCTGCTGCTGTTACCTCATAGTAGCAAATTTTGAAATCATACAATGTATGAGAGAAGCAGAAAAAAAGTAGATAGGTAGGTTAGGTAGGTAGGAGGTAGGTAGGTAGGTAGGTAGGTAGGTAGGTAGGTAGGTAGGTAGGTAGGTAGGTAGGTAGGTAAGTAGATAGATGTCTGCAGTTAGAGGAGTTGCTAAGAAAATAATACAGCATATTGCTTCCTGGGTAGTGCATAAGCTGCTTCATAATTTTCACAATGTAAGCAGTAGGACTGAGAATTTGGCTTGAAATCTTTTGAGTTGTCAGTATGACTTCATTTTAAAAGCTGTGACTTGTATTGCTTGCTTCATATCAATGATAGCCTTATATCATAATTATCTAAAATGAGTTTTCTCTTTCAGCCACTGTGCTCTTAATTTGCCTATGAGCTTACTTTCACTGTAGCTTCTCCATCCTCAGCTGACTCTCAGAATGGCATCGGCTCCGGTAACAAGAGCCCAACTGTTTACACACTGAAACCGAGGGAGCACATCTGCTGTGGATTTTCAGAGCTACACCCTCAATGCTGCAGGAAGCTGAGCCAATCAGTAGACAATTGGAAATTCTTCTCCATAATTCTGTGGTTTTAGCAGATGCAAGTGAAGGACGTGATCCCATAAACTCATGGGAGTAGCTGTTGTGTGTGTGAGATTCACAGTGTATTGACACTCCCCCATCCTAGCATGCAGAAGAGCCAAGATTTCTTCCCTGTTAGGGAATTAGGTCTAAAATGTAAAGAATCACACTGACTTCATTATTAATAAGTTGTGACAGGGAGAACTCAGTACAAGGCTTTCAAACATAGTCTGTAAAACAAAAAGCAAACAGCATTAGATTCTGAAAGTGTTTCTTTTTATTTATAAAATTTAGAATATATAATATTATATTTATTTGCTCTTATGACCAACATGGATAAATGTATTTAGTGCAACCCTTCCTCAATACAGTACTGCTGCTGGGAGTCAGAGAAACATTATCGGGGGGAAGGTCGCAAGCGGGATCTGAAATGCTTTTGTTTGGAACCTAAGTGATGCCTGAGGTAAAACTGCACAGTGTTAAAGTGACAATAATTGGCTCCTCCTGGCTTTCCTCACGAAAAGAAATTGAAATTCAATTGACTTTCAGTGGGAGTAGTTGTGGAGCAGCAATTGTCATTGCTGTGACATTGTGTATTTCTGTAGCAGGCAGTGCTCAGAAGCCAAGAAAAAATGTTGTCATAAATTAGAATATGATCTAAGAATGCATTTCATGGAGGGAGGACAGCACATGTGATGAATATCATATGCTCGGTAGTAGGCTTATGCTGAACGTTGTTGTGCAGGCTGTGCATATATAGTACAAAAGACACCAGAGTATACTGCTCTGACAGATGTGGTGATACTCGGATGACAGCTTCCTTTTTGCAGCATAATAACAGTATCTCCAGCAGTAAATCAGAGGCGGGGGCATTTATTATGCTGGGAGATGGATATTTAAAAGGTATTTGGAGATATGGGGAGTATGTGTTCTGGGCTGATTTTAAGTGACAGAGGGCTTATTAGCCCAAGGCAGATTGTATAACAATCTCCTTAGTCAAACTGTTCCAGCTGTTAGCTAACCTCACTGTTGGAAAGCTCTTCCCAGTCTCTCATCCAAATACCTGCAACGTAAGCCCACTTCATTCCCAGAAGACACAATGAAGAAGTTCTTCGCTTATTCCTTGCTGAACGTTCTTCAAATATTTTTTGGCTATTTAAAGCTTTTTTAGTCCCTTCAGTTTTCTATGGGCTAAAGATACCAGTGAGTTAAATATTTCTGTGTTTTATAGATCCATTTGTTTCTCCAGCTGATCAGTAGTTTTCTTGATTCAGACTACCCCAGGCTGGATAGGGGCCAGCTTTGGTATTAGCAATACACACCAGAGTGGGAGTATTTGGGTACTCACTTGTCTTCCTGATAACACTCCTGCTCATATTTCCCACTATGGTGAAGGTGGTTTTCACAGAAATTATAACTGCTTCATGGACTTGTTTTCCACTGGGTATTTTTCTACAGATCTAGCTCTCCATGCCATCATGTCCCACCCTCCCTCCAGTCATATTATTAATCCATACGACTTTACAAATTTTGCACATTTCCTTGTTGAATTAAGTAGTATTTTCCAAAGTATTTTTCCAGTTTCTAAACGCAGCTTTGTCTTCCAGTGTGTGTGAATTCACAGAACCCTGACAGATTTCATGTCCATTTTTTTGTGATGAACGTTTCTACTGATAAAGCAACATAGTGTCTAGCACGGGGGGAGTGTTTAGTGAGTCCTTGCAGCATTGCGGTGAACCACTGCTGACTACTGCATGTTATTTCCAACAAGGACAGCTTTATAGTAGTTTCATACAGGCCATGTTTCCCTAGCTTGCTTGGAAGCATCTTACAAATGCCAAAAGCTGCACTAAAGCTAAGATATATGACATATTCAGACACATGTCTATCACAAAGCACGTTACCATGTCATGGGAAGAAATTAATTAGTTTGATGCTACATGTTCTATATTAATTTGTTTCCTTCTACTTATCTTCTTCATTATTTTATAGATGCTTTATTATTACTGTCAGCATTTTTGTCAACAAAAGTTCAGTAGATCATCAATAGCTTCCTAGCTTGTCTTCCTGCCTCTTTAAGGACAGAAGATGCAACTGTGATACTCAGATCTGCTGGACTCTGTCCTGTCTCTACAAGAAAGGAAAGGAAGCTGCCATTAACTCCTATGTTGTCAGCCAGTTCTCTGCAGTTGAACTTATATCTCCTTTCTGTCACAGTCTGCAGATATTTTATTGAAGATGAAAGCTAAAAAGATACCAAAAACTCTGGCTTTCAGTGTCATGTTGGTAACTCCCACTTTTCAGCAAGAAGCAGAAAACCTCTTTGGCTGTCTTAGTATTCACGGACTTACAAAAAGTTTTTGGTGGGGTTTTTTGCCACTGCTTTTATTCCTGTGGGACCTCTGTGCCCTGTATGCTGTCCTAGCTAACGGTGTATTGTAGCTTTATTTTTCTGAACTGCTGGGAAAATGGCCTTTAGGATGGCAGCTCATGTATCTTCACCCTAGGAATATTCTCCTGCTGTTAAATACAGAATGGCTTTATTCAAATATCATAATATACTCACAGTGTAAGACGTAACGCAGTTAATTTTGTTTCCCCCATGATGACAAGTGAAATCCTTTGGTCATAGTATACTACCAGAGGAATTTGTGCCTGTCTTTCTATAGCCAGGAAATCCGTATGTTTGCTTATACTTCTCCAAGAAATTTTGCCTGGAAGTTGTCCTGAGCTGACATTTTTTTTTCTTTACCTGGGAATACAACCTTTCCTACTCATTAAAGCTGGGAAACCTGGGATCAGCTTTGGGTAAATTTCACAGAGGACGTCTACTTCTGTGGTGTGCTTTATCCCAGATTTCTGGTGCAGCTTCCCTAACTAAACAGTTAAATTCATCATGGCAACAGAAAATATCTGCATTCCCGTGACACTTACCCGCCTGTAAAGAATATGAAGGTAGGAAGAACAGTAGTTGGGGTATCAGCATCATTAATGGAGGGGGCTGTTTTTTCCTACTTATTCAGCTTTTGCTACATTATCTCTGTGTATAGGAGGGAGGAAAATCCAGTTTCTGCTCAGATTGTAATGAATAGAGTCTTCATGTGTGCATCTCTTCCCAAGCTGGGGAGTGTTTCTTTCAGATTTGATGAGATAATGAAATATTACAGAAATTACATTATTTGCCTCATTGTGGAAAAAAACCACACTAATGTTTTCAAATTAAGCTTTTAGGAACATTTTTCAATCCTTTTTCACATTTTTTCTATGTTTCACATGGGAACATAGGAATTCCCTGAGTGGATCAAGTAAACTGCTCAGTTAGTCTAGCTTGCTTCTACCCTTGGGAAGAAGGGTCTACAAAACCTTCCCTAGGCATAGCTTCACTACAGGCAAATATTTTTCTTCTCTGGAACATGGTGCTTAAGCCTGGAAGCATAAGATGTCTGCAGGAACTGGTTTTTAATACTTTTTACCATTACAGCTCTTAAACATTTGCATTATTTACATTTGTGCTACAAACTTATAAACTCTTGATCTCATTAATGTCTTTTGGCAAACATTGGGGAAAAATAAGCAGAATAGTGCTCAGGCCTTGCAGTTTCTTCAGTGACTCAGCTTCCTGTTTTCCTTATTCCTTCTGAGCATCATAAATCAATTAAAGGTGCTATTTTTGCTATTTGTAAGAAGGCTAAGTATGAAATTTGATAAAAAACCACAGTTTTGGTGGTTTTTTTCCCCACCCTTGAACTGATGAACAGGCTTACGATGTGAACTGTTTTATTTGCACAGTTTTCCATCTTACATTTCTGTATGGCACAGGGTAAACTTTCGATCAGTATGTTCTTTGGAATGAGCTTGAAGCACTTGTTCTGTATTTTATATTGAGCTTGGGTCCTGTCTGCTGCTGACAAATGGCTTGTTAACATATTGTTTGTGAAGCACAATTTGCATTTCTGTGAACCAGGGATTAAGCACTGTGTGTAGATTAGGAATAATTTATGTCTGATTAATAATAGATGGGCTTTTTTCTTTCCTGCTTCAGATTTTGTTTTGCATGAGAAAAGCAGAGTACTCCCCAGTGATGATAAAAAAAAAGCATTTCTCAAGTGCAAATAACATGAAAACATTCAAATTGCAAGCACTTTATGTTTTAACCACTTGCTTATTGACCAGTAGATTAGTTCTGACCACATAATGTGCTCTCTTTTGGAGTCTTGAACATAGCTGGATGTTTAGTTCATCTAAACGGTTATGCTTCTAAGACTATGCAAAGTAGTTTAGCTTAGCAAAAGTACATTGATGTAGTAAACATTTAGCTATATGTGATTTGTATTGCAAGATTTTTTATTTAAACATGTTAATAACAATCAGTACTGAAATGTAATCTGTAAGAACCATGTAATACCCATTTTAAGTAAAATCTTATCCTTACAAACACTGTTTTACCCTTAACTTTAACAATACATACAAAAAGACAAAACTAAAGTAATAGGACCGTTAGCTGGTTTTGTTTTCTAAGCATTCACTTCTGCCTTTCTTGATTGTTTGACTGCTTTGTAGCTATGGGCAGAAATAAGCCTTTTTGTTGTAGATGGTTTATTTAGGTTGGTGATCTTTGTTGAGTGGGCCGGCAGAGTGCTTTGCTATAAATAATTTCAATCATTTCAATGACAGCTTTGCAATCGGGGAGAAGCCAAGGACAAATAATATGCATTTGATGACATAGATCTTCTTTGAAATAAATGCTTTTTCTCGCTTTCATTAAGGAAGAAATGGATTATGAAGTGAGTTAATGAAGAAAACTTGCAGTCTGAGTCTTCTTTGCTGAAAAGAACTGCTCTTTAAGTGAGGTGTTAAACTTAGGTCAATTCAGCCCATTAGTAGCATCTGTCTAGAAAATCTTTATGTCCTCATAACCCTATCTTATCCCATAAAAGTGCCTTCGAGTATCCAAATTGTGCAAATGGTTGATGAGCACCATGGCCAAAATCCAGTAACTGCTGAACTCAAGAAAGTAATCCTTTTGGCTCAAGCGGGCAAGGAACCATCACTACAAAGGATTTTAGCATTGCTGCATAATGCATAGGCAATTTAGAGTTGTGCATGCAAAGTCAAAGCATTTTGAAGTCTTTCTCAATTGCTTTACTTATCAGTACAGTAACAAACCAAGTGTCTGTTGCACAAAAGAGCATCCATGTGTGATGCTGCTGAAGGAGGGAGTGCCAGGAGAAAGGAGATGCGTGTCTGCTATTTCTGTCTCCTCTACAAATCTGAGCTGAATCAGGAAAGTAAGGGCACTGAATTGAGGACAGTGTTTATCCTTAAACAAGTCAGTTGTAGAAGCTCCAAATGTAGGTCTGTACCAGCCAAGCTGTATGGCAGATGTGTTTCTGAGAGTCTGGTGTTTCTGCTTGCCTCCATCCTTGCAGAGGTCAGTAACTATGTCTGGGGAGACAGAGAAGAGTACCTCTACAGTATGGTGTGAAAACAGCCCTCGTGCAAAAGCTCTGCAAAAATAAAGCAAGATGGTTGTATTTAATAAAAAAGAAAAAAGTAGGTATTACCATAGAGAAGTTAAGAGAACAATAACATTTTTACATGCTTTTGAGGCCATCTTATAGGATAATAATTCTCTGCTGAGTTCGATGTGATGACACTAAACACCTTGTAGAAAGACCACCATATTTATCAGGCAATGAATTCCTTCACATGTCCACCCTCTGATGCCTGCTTCAGTTATCCTCTTTTTTCCACCTGTATTCTTGTCATCTTTACATGAAGGGACATATTTTTTGACATAATTCTAACAAGTCATCAGTACCTTGCTGTGTTGCAGTGGCTCTGTGGGCAGCTCTTAAATTCTGTGGCTGTACTACACTGAAGTGCTATGTATGGCTGAGACCATAACCTGATTTTCTGTCATCATGAGAAAGAGCTGCCTGTTGCATTATGGATGCATTGGGATTTTCATTGCATTATCTGCTCAAAGATCTACCCATGAAATACTAGGTTGTTAGAATTATCAACTTCCATATAATCTTTCCTGTCTAGTGTGAAGGGTTTTCTTTTACAGATGAGCAGTGAAATTTGCTCTAAGGAGCAAGCAAGTCTTCACAGGACAAATAGAATTCTAGGAGTATACATGGTACACATATCTAGAAGGTAATTTGTTGCTAAGCTAAATATTTGATCCTAA
Organism: Falco biarmicus; assembly: GCF_023638135.1. Lineage (NCBI taxonomy): Eukaryota > Metazoa > Chordata > Aves > Falconiformes > Falconidae > Falco > Falco biarmicus. The sequence continues at coordinate 14,116,931 of NC_079311.1, forward strand.
AATATTTGGCCCAAACAAATGCAGATTTTCTGTGAGAGGTCTTTGTGTTATCGAAGTAAACCCTAGGTTCTAATTTATGGGTTTTTTTCCCTCAAAGACAGGCTACTGAGTACTCCCTACAGTTATGAACTGTAAGTGTGGCTGATGCAGAAATAGGTTTTACTGCAGATTGCTGAACAAGAGCCATAAATGCTATTGTGCAAGGCTAAAATCCTGCTTCAGTAGGCATTCATGTTAGATGATAGCACAGGAATGCTTGATTTGTTTGAAGACCCTCTTCTTGTGAATCACCATCTTTATTTAGTGTGGAGTAGAGCTCCAAGTTGTATTAGATTATAAAATGTTTGGTTTTGGAGTGCTTCAGTCAATTGTGAAAACCACAGATTTTCCTTATTTTCTAGCACATTCTGCCTACCTCTTTTCTGTTTAAAGTTGTGAAATCTATATAATACTTTACATGAAATGAACATGATTTATTAATGCTTTAAACCAGAACAAAGTGAAAATACACTTTTTTTACTTAACAACTCCATAGCTATAGAATGTGACAATCAAGTATAATGCATATCTGTTTCAACGCTGCTGAACTCCCATCAGTAGAATTATTTTTAAATGCATATAAATAGCTATCTTACGTCATCTTCAGAGTTCCCTTAGGAAGTTTTTTTTAAAAAAAAATAATATTTTTTTTCCTCCCTCCCCTGATTCTCTTTTCAGTGATAGATTTGATTCTGGTAAAAGCTAGTAGACTGAAAGCTCATGAGGAAAAAAAACAAAAAACAAACAAACCAAAAGAGTCCTCTCTTCCATCCACAACAGGCAATAACTGTGTTCCTATCACCTATTTTCCAGATTTGTCTGTGTGGAGCACCTTGTGGGAGTACACAAACTCCATCCATCAATCCAACTTCAAAGCTGAAGCTTTGGTAGAAACTGCCAGCAAGTGCTGTTGCATGGACCTGTGTGGTTTTGTCCTGGGAGCATCCCTCCAGGTACAGGCCTTGGGATGTCTGCCTCTGAGAGGCAAGGAAATGTTGTTCCTGCTCTTCAGCTGGAGGTGATGAGAAGCATAAGAGGGTAAACAGTTTCTCCAAGATTGTATGAGATGGTGGTCATCTGCTGAGTATACCCCCTAAAATATAAAATCCCAGGTTTGTTTTGTCTTCTTTGTTCTCTGAAGCAAATCCAGGAGCTGGATGGTGGCCATCACTTTTCACTCTGGAATTTTAACCATTACTTTCTTTTTCATATTCAAATTGATTTCCGGAGACTGCAGGTTCCTAATACCTCTGAACATAGACAGAATTGTGGCACACCTGAAAAGAGAGAAAGCATGCCACAAATTTCATGGAATAATAACTACTTAGCAGGGGAATTAAGAAGTATATTTTCATATGCAGATTTGAGCTGCATTCCAGTGGCATGAGTGCTTATTTTTCCTTTTACCATCTTTTTTTTTTTTTTTTTTTTTTTTTTTTTTTCCCCATATGTCTCTTGATTGAGATGCCAGGATGGTCTTCTTCAGTATCAGTGTATATCTGGCTCTGCTGCTATGTAATTGAATGTGAATACCCACTCCTCACAGCTACACCCAGCCCTTCTCCAAGCTAGAGTAGAAACTAAAAAGCAATGGTCAAAGTTACCATAACAGACTACAAATCTGCCATGACAAATGCTTTTATGAGACTTCCTGCATAGGACACCTCTTTTGCTATTTTACTGCACTGCACATGCAATGTGCTTAACTATAGTGTGGATTTACGGCCAAATACACTACAATACAAATGCATAAGAAAAAGGGAACTGTTGGCTCTGTAAGGGTGGGAGCAATAGCAGGACTCTTCTCAGAACAACAGTGAAACATCTTAACAGTTGCCTGAAATTCCTATTAGAGGGAAGATTAGTTTGTATGCCTTTGCAACCTTTTATTTAGACCCACAGGAAAAGCAGATTGTGTGCAAACACATATTAAGGTTCCAGTGTGGGCTTCTTAATTTATAATAATTTCCTTTGACTTGGAAGTCCATGTCTCTACTTAACAACGGCTTTTCATAGCTAATAAAGTATCACCCATAAATGGAAAAGTATGTGAAATTCCAAAATATTAACCCAATTTATACCCTTGAGTCAGAGGTTAATAGAAGTCTGGAGTTAATTCTTATTTTATATAGGTCATTTAATTCATGCTTCTTTTATGTATGATTCTGGTGTGTATAGAGCAATTGCCTGGCATTTGAAGATGTATAGAAAGTGTATTAATCTTGGCTAAAGAATGGGAGGTTTATACTTTCCTGGCAGGTAGTTTCCTGCTGTACTTTTCCAGCAAGAGCTCACAATCACAGTCCTTAAATCTCCTGCTTGTTCTCCAAAATTCCTCCTCAACACCCCCACACACCCCCACACCCCCCATACTGCATGTTTGTGTTTACTGTTATGGGCTAGAGAAGACTTCCAACTTTCTATGAGTTACACTTTTTTTAAACTCTGTCTTCTTTTCCATGTCCCTTTCTTACCCTGTGATCCTCACGCTATCCCATTTGTGCGTTTAATTTGCTTTTGAAATCTATCTCAAGCTACCCAGCTGTCTCAGAGGAGGGATTCTCAGCCTGTTACATTGTGCTGCACCTAGTGCAGTAGATCCCAACTACCCCTTCTGTGCTACTGTGATATTTATACTAAATTATATTATGCTAATAAAAATATTATTGCTTTCTGTGTGACTCTGGGGAAGTAACAGTATTGAGGCTAACACTGATTGCAGCTCAGCTGAGAACCCTTTCTCTATTCAGGCAGAGTCAGACTTACCGTGAGACATTTCAGCATCCAAAATATTTTGGGTGGGGTTTTTTTTCCCCCATCAATTTTCTGAATATGTGCTCAATACCATGCAAGTATCAAGCTCAGATAGCTCAAGGAGATAATCCAACTACCAAACAATAAGGGAATTTTAGCTTCTGTTGTAAAATTATAGAGAAGAAATGAACAAATAAAAGATTCAATGTACTGATGGCACCATGTGAGATGTACCAGATGCCACATAGAAGTTATAAAACCAGATGGCTCTTATTTGAAAGTCTTCCCCAGATAAGAAGTCAGTTGTTCAATCAACATGCATGCAATGTATATATTGTAATGCTGAGAATAGCCAGTTGTGCTTTTCACTTCAATCACTTTCCTTAATAAAACTGAAGCTGAAATTAGTTCATATACTCATGAATCACAAGTGCTTCAAAATGCAAGGAAAAAGTAAAAATTTTTAAAGAAGTCATGCAAAAGAAAAGACAAAAGGTTTAACATTTTTTTATGTTCTCTTTTATGAACACACAAAGATTGTCAAATACAATACACAGTATGTACTAGTATGTGGGCCTAAGTCTTAAGAAATAACTTCTAGTAGTCAATGATGATTTTCATGGCAAATGGGCATTTTAGAGAAGAACTGAGTGTTTCTTACAAACAAAAAAGTGCTGCTTTCCATTACAGAATAGCACAAATAATCTGGAGGTTTTTCCTTCTCAAAGTATTTCTAAGCGGCTGAATTTATACTGGCCATGTACTGCATAAGTTCTTCACTGTTTGCCTTGCTATCCACATGGCTTCTTTACCAAACACAGCTCAAAGAGTCTTTTTGCTTCTTTAGTTTCCACCTGGGTTAATTATATTAATATTTAAGAGGTTTAGCAGAATGCATAATAACAAAATACATGCCAAATGTCTTGAGACCCGAGTTAAATATTTAGGGTTTGTACCAATTACTCTTTATGTCATTGTATTGCAGTCTACAGGGTTAAATTTGCCTGTATTTATACTGGTGTGAGTGAAACCGGTAACTGTACCAGCTTAAAGGATAAAATTTACCACAAATAAGTAACAAAACCTGGTTATTAGAGATTTAATTGTGACATGGCTGTGTGAAAGTTGCATCAGTGTAGACTGGCTTGTTGAACCAAGTGCTTTTTGTTTTCTGTCAGCAGCCTTGATTTTCAGTTAGTCAGTCAGTCTTAACTAGCACTGAAGCAGTATGCTGAGGTAATCATGTGGATCTGGCTGGAAGCTTTAAAAGCCCCTAACACGGGGTAACACGGAGTAATTGGTGGCACAGTGTCAGTTAATGTAGAAAAGGTACATTTAAATTCATTTCAGAGCTAGCAGCAAGATCTGTTATGTCTTCTTAGCTGTTTGGTTGCTAATCCCCTGCTAAGTGGCAATGATGAATTGCAAAGGCAATAGCATCAATACCTGCAGCGACATCTATGAAATAGTTTTATTTTCAAACCATCAGTGTGATATACTGTGTGTTCTCTTCTTTCTAATAAGCCACCCCATTGCACCTTAAAACATTGAAAAACAAATGTATTCTGCATGAGAAAATTGAGAACCTTTGCTGTCTTTTGTAAGCCTAAAACGGGCTCTGCTTCCATACGCACAAATAGTTTTGGAGCAGTGTAGGATGTAGTATGGAGAGAAAGACGTTACAAGGTCTCAGCTCTGTGCTGCACAAATAGGATGCTTTCCAAGTCTGTTTGCATTTTCAGTGGTTTGTGAATGGAAAGCAGCCATTTTACAAGAACAATATAAGAATAATTAATCAAATTCACTATAATAGCAATACATTGCTTAATATAAATATGAAACTATTTAGAAGGCTGGCATATCATCAGTTTTCAACCATTCAAATGTAAGGCTATTCTGACCTTTAAAATTTTCTGCGTTAAAAGAGTCTAGACATAGTGGCTTACTTCTGTTCTTACTAGAAAAAATAATTAACAGAGTCTAGATCTATCCTTCGAACTTTAAATGAAACAATTACTGCCCATGATTTTTGTGATGTCCATTGTCCTGGAGCATAAGTTTTTTGATTTTTTGAAGGAAGTCAATTGATATTCAGATGCATTTGTCAAACACAAGCCTTCATCTCAAACCCATTTTCATTGCAAGGAAAAACCTGTTAGGGTAGGTCACCCTTCCACATGTGCTACAGATTTTTTAAACTGTAAGTTTACATAGGCTACATGGAGATAAGAGATCAAAGAGATCTGAGGGAGAAGTGCTGCACTGAGTGTCATGTTTCATCCTTTCTTCAAGGAGCTTGTAAGAGCACCTAGACAAGAAGGCACGTAGGTCTATATTTATTGAAACTCTAGTGCTAGTCTTATTACACAGTGGAATTTGCTTTCGTGCTATGAATCAGATTGTCAGATAAAGTATTTCCCTTTGAGATGATGGGTGTTTGGATGGTCCCCAGAGCAGCTGGGAAAAGTATTTTTTGAAGGAGCTTGTATCTGGTCTTCCAGAGTTGTTTTCCACACCTGTTGCATGTAAATTACTCTGAGGGAGAATAGGGATATGTTGAGGACATAGCTACAGCATTTACAGGCCTGATGCTAATAACTAATACTTCAGCAGAGGTGCAGAACTGCTTTGTCTGCTTAAAATCTTAGATATCTTGCACAAACTTGTGTGCTCTCTTTTCTTGGATGACTGTTTATAAATCTGCAATGCACAGGACAAAAGGGATCATCTACATCTTAAATAGTTGTTATATGCCTATGACAGCAGGAAGAGGGCAAGTGCGGATCTGAAGATACATACAGAAATGACAAGCAGGCGGGTGTTGCAAAGCTTTTTGCCAAATCAACCACGAAATACATTCATACATGTGTCTCTCTCATATGTGCAGCCGTTGAGAACTTACAGGGTTGGAGAGCTGTGTGCTCAAAAGTTTGACTGTCTGATGTGTAATTTCTTGTACATTTAGTGTGTTGAGTTTTTCATTCTCTTCTTAATTACTACTGCTCCGCCTACACAAACAATGAAAAATTGAGGTTCCAAAATAACATATTTTTTTTCTATAATAACTGAATACATTTTTCTTTTTAGCATAAACCAATTCTGTCTGAATCTGAAATACATTTTGATTGAAATGGCAGAGTGGTAAAATCTCTAAAATTAATATTACTATATTTTGATCCTTTTTTGTATAAAATAATCTGGAGTTCTGCAGTTTTGCAGATGAGGCTTTGCAGCCAGTCTCTCCATAGTTTAGACAAATGTTAACACAGGAGCTTATTTTCAATGGTGTGTACAGGATTTCATAACAGATTCACAGAATTGCTCACACGTCACAAAGTTTTAGGTTCTGCTAAGGCAGCAGGTAACAATATCCACCATGACCATAAGGACATGCCACAGAGGGTGGCATTGTTTGTATGAAACAGCAAGATCACAGTCAAGGGTATAGTATGCCTCCTTCCCAAACCACATGGCTGTTTAGAAGTGTTGTTAAGAAACATGACCAGGGTCCTGAGCCTGGCTGCTTCTACATAGACTTGTTCAAAAGGAGGGATGAACAGGACAAGCTCTGGTATGATATTGCAAACCAGACAGCTGCGATATAGTATGATTTTGTTTGTTGTGAAAGAAAAGAGTCAGTGGTACTGAGCAGACTACTGAAGATAGTTACAGGAAATAGGACATCCATTACATCCGAGTGCCAAAAAGGTAGTTCTGGAGATAGATAGAAGACATTAAAAGGGTTAAAAAGGGCTTTATAACTGCTTCATGTTCACATACAGCTCCAGCAGAAGCATCCTGTCTAGTTAATGCAGATATTCAGATTTATTTTGATGTCTCAAATCACAATCACATCCATTTCATAGAGATATAATTTTCCTGAAATGTCATCCTCTTCCAGTTCCTCTGATTATGGTGTCAGCCTGGAATCCAGTCTGTAGAGTTCTGATCTCTATCCTCATTTTGGAAGGTTGCAAAAAATCTTGCAGAAGTAGGAGGGATTTGTAGGCAGAAAATAATAAATCTTATAATTCTTTTGCAAACCTTAGGCAAATATAATTCTTGCTCAGTAAACATGAAGAATTGATGAATGCACTATCCAGTGCTTGTTTAAATGCAAATGATAAATAACATTGCTTTCCAAATCAAAGCAGCCAGTAGTTCTGAACAATTCTGCACTATACTAAAGGGAAAATGCAGCCCTTGAAGGCTACATTTGGGTATCCTGAGAACAGACTTCAAAGCTTGTTGACTAATGCTTTTGGTAATCTAAAAGTCAGAGATTCATTCTGTGACTTTTTTGCTAACTGATGTTACATGGTTATAAAATTAAGAACCTAGAGTACTCAGGAGTAACTTACAATATCTATATAATATTAAATTATATACGAATATAATGCTAATATTACTGTGTAAGAGAGTTGATGAGAATAGCAATTAACAGTTGTTTGTGAATCTTTGACATCCTTGTATGAAAGATGTTACATACAGCAAGTGCCAAATGTTGAGATAATCATCAGCAATGTTCTTCTGACTCTAGGTGATTGAAGGGCAAGCCCTTGGAACAGTGTTGCACAGGACAAGCTGTTAATCACTGATCTTTTAAAATTTTCTTTTTATTAGCATGTTAAATGAACTAAGGGAACAGCTATAGACTGCATTTTCTTTCTTCATTAGTTTTTTTCTCTAATATAATAGTGAAACCTGCCTTGGGATTGGTTTTGTTTTCATTTACCTCAAACTTAGTTACTTTGAAGGAGTGTAAGTTTTCTCTGTGAGCAGAAATAGTGATTGATGATCCTTGGTTTTTGCTCTCCACTCCAGTGCTCAGGAGTATAAACATGGCTAAATGTTTGCACATTAGCTGCAGTTTTAATTTGGGAGAAGGCTTACAGGCTGCATCGTGTTTCTCTAAAATTTTTGCAGTAAATTGCAAAGACCACAGAAGCTCAAAGAAGTCTGACATACGAATGCCACATATTGTTTTGACAGTCACCTAGGATTTCCTGTCATCTGCACCTGTGGTACTTAAAGATTATTAATCACAGTGCTCACACAATTGATGTGTACTTAAAAAATGCGTTGTGGCTTTAGTCATATAATCTTAAACAAGCCTTAGAATCATAGAATCGTTTAGGCTGGAAAAGACCCTTAAGGTCATCAATTCCAATTGTTAAGCTAGCACTGCCAAGTCCACCACTAAACCATGTCCCTAAGTGCCACATCTACCTGTCTTCTAATTACCTCCAGGGATGGTGAGTCAACCTGTCGCTGGGCAGACTGTTCCAGTGTTTGACAACTCTTTTGGTGAAGACTTTTTTCCCTAATCTCCAATCTAAACCTCCCCTGGTGCAACTTGAGGCTGTTTCCTCTTGTCCTGTCGCTTGTTACTTGGGAGAACAGATCTTTCAATTCTTACGATAAAATTGCTTAACATGGAGACAGTGTCTTCTCTCCTTCCATCCCTATCAGCGTACTTTGAAGAACAGCTGAAGCTGAGGAATTGCTCAGGGATAAATGAAAAGACTTTTGCTTCAGCTTTTGAACAAAGTCCATCCATGTTCAGCTCAGAGGTTTCATCTTGGCAGTGAAAATGATGGGCAGTCAACCAGTGGTTGAAAGTGGCATGCAACCTCTTAGGGAATTGTCCTTTCATATTCCAACATGTTAACATTCCAACATCATAAGATCAACATACATATGCATGTGATGCTCACACATGTGAGTCTGAGAAGGCAGTCATCAACAGTATTGTCTTCAAAATGAAACTCAAAACAACATTAGAATATACTTTTATAGTGCAGATGACAGCGGTCCCCTACTGTCCTGGTTTCACCTGGGGAAGGTAGTTTTCTTTCTAGTAGCTGGTACAGTGCTGTGTTTTGGATTTAAGATGACAATAATGTTGATAACATACATGTTTTAGCTGTTGCTGAGCAGTGCTTGCACCAAGTCAAAGACTTTTCAGCTTCTCGTGCTGTCCTGCCATCGAGAAGGCTGGGGGTGCCCCAGAAGCTGGGAGAGGACACAGCCAGGACAGCTGACTGATATTGGCCAAAAGGATGTTCCATACCATATGGCATCATGCTCAGCATATAAACTAGAAGGAAAACTGGCCTGTGGGCCTGCTGCTTGGCAACAGGTTGGACATTGATCCATTGGTGGTGAGCAATTGTTTTTCATTTGAATCACTTTTCTTAGGTTTTCATTCTGTCTCTCTTTTATTTTCCTTTTCATTACTACTACTAGTATTATTATTACTACTATTTTATTTCAATTATTGAACTGTTCTTAGCTCAACCCATGGGTTTTCTTACTTTTACCCTTCAAATTTTCTCCTCCATCCCACTGGGGGGGGGTGTGAGTATGTGTGTGAGTGAGCAGGTGTGCGGGGCTTAGTTGCCAGCTGGGGTTAAACCACAACACCTGCTGAGATCAAAGCATTTGTCCAGGTCTTCAAGGTCTTCAGTAAGCAGAGAACTATATTTTTTAGTGTAGGAGAGTAGTTTCAGACCAGGGCAGGGTTTGGTTTTGTTGGTTTTTTTTTCTTTTTTTTCCCTCTGTATTTACTACATTATTTTGGTTTCTATGGACAAAATATTGACACAATATTCAGCTAGTATCATAGGCACAGTTTGTATTCTTCATTCAGTTTGAAGAAACAGGAAAGCAGAACTATCAGAGGAACTCTTGGTTCATCTTCTTGTGTCACACATCACTGAAACTGTTCATCTGTGCAGATACAGCTGGGTTTATCTGTGCAGATAAAGTTGGTAAGATGTGATGTTGTCTAGCCTCCTCTTTCCACCAGTCAGACCAATGTGAAAAAGCTCTGATGTCCCAGCACACATTACTTCTTCACTGTGCAGCACACCTTTATTCCAGGCTCAGTGGACTGAACTCCTTGCTGTTTGCAGCTGCATACAGGTAAGCCACTGTTTCTGATGAATTTTGTAATAAGGCTACATAGGCATGCTGATGTCCTCTGAATGAGAAGGGTTACAGTCCTGCCCTAGCATTGCAATACAAGTGAAAGAAAGAATAGCTATGAGCATGGCTGGATAATGACACTAAGCTCACATCACATCCTCTGTCTGCTCCTGAAATAGTGCCACAACAATGGAGCTGCAGTTAGGTCACTTTGAGCGATGGCTTTCTGACACACATAGATTCATAGCACTAGATGTCCCATGTAGATCACACTCTCTTCATAGACAAGAAAAGACCTCCTTTTCAAGACTTTTTTTTCCTGAAGTAACATATGGCCCCTATCTCCCTTTGCAGTGTGTCCTCGAGGAGCTAACTAGCTCACTAGCTATTTGGATGTCTCATAATTTCGGAAGCTTACTACTTTTTCTATTTGAGCGCTGACTTGTGGCGTTTTTTCTTTTTTTCATTTTTTGACATATCAATAGCCTGATGGTATCTCAATACATCTGGAAATAGAATTAGCAAGTCTTTTTCCTTCTTTGCCTTTCTTGCTCTGTTTCCCTACCTCACTGTGTTTGTGTATGTATGTATATACATGCATATGTAAATACAGATTCTTATCATTTTGCCTTTACTGAAAAGGAGGCTTATTTTATGGTTAAATCAATTAAGAATCTCTGTATGAAACTGTTAACTGACTGACTTCAACATAAAAGTTATTATAGTAATGTTCCTAAATATATAGGTTTTCCATATAAAATCAAATTAGGCTTTTAATTAATATTTCCAGTAAATATGGCCTGGAGTTACTTTCTTCCCCATCTCCTAATAGTAAAAGCTAACATGTCTCATATTTTTAGCAGACAGGTGAGATCAGTCCTTCTCTTCCAATATTACGTCCTTTTAACTCTGCTGATATGAGTAGTTCTGCTACTTGTAGTAGTTCTTCACTTTCTGTAAAGAAAAAAAAAAAAAAAGGAATACCGGTCTTCTGGCTTTTGCCTAGCAAAAATTCAAGTTTCCTTGTCTGACCATTGGCTCAAGAATCCTTAGCAGAGCAGTAATACCTTAGATCAAATGTCTTAATTTAATTATCTAAATATGACACTTAAAAACTTATTTGAAGATCTGAGTGCAGTATTTCTGATATGTGCCATGGACATAATTTCAGTGAAAAATCTCAGAGAACAGTAGACAAGTTAAGGTACTCCACTGGGCCCTGCCAAGGTACCTCATGGCTTATCTATAACAGAGGTATGCAGTTCTGGGAGAAAAGGCTATGTTATTCTCCATATCTTTATTCATTGTCTTCTCAGCCAGCCTTACTACTGTGGGTGTGAACTGGTGTAAGATATAAAATGGATATTGCTGCACTATAAGTAGAAATGGATTTCAGTCATTTCACACAAGCTTCTCTGATGTTGGCCACTAACATGCAATTCCTGCTACTGCAGCTGTCATTTCCTCTTTTGCTATACTGTATAAAATTTGGTATACAGTCCCATGTAATCTGCAAATGATGGGTCTACTGTTTAAGCTTTAAAGTCACAATATAGAGTTTACCTGCACAATTGCACTGGTGGTACAAGCTATTTTCTCTTCATGAGATATTAGATTTCTGTACTTGATCTGTACTTGATTCTATTGTGTTGAATTCTTCATGTTCATAGACTTAGCTACTGTCCCCTCTTGCTTCTTGACTATATTTTAGCATTAATTCAGTCTGAGGTACTGAAGCTCATTTTTGAATGCAATAAAAAACCTCAATCTCCAAAAACTCCTGCTTAGGCAGACAACTTCCTAAGTAGTCTTATTGATCTATGGCTACAAAGGCTTTTGTTTTTGTATTCTATCCTACACTTTCAGATATATACCCTTTGTTGCAGTTAGTCATTTTTCCAGTTCTCAACCACATTCCCACCATATATTGTCCAGGTCATGCCAGGTTCCTTTAAACAGCTAGCCAGCTGGACAGACCTAATAGAACACTGACCTTATAAATCCTAGCAACATTTTTTTTTTTTTTTTTCAAAATTAAAGTAAAGCAAAATTTCATTTGCCACAACGTACTTTTTTTGCAGAGGCCTGAGGACATTTCAAAAGGAACAACTGACTCTGATTTTGTATGTCTAAATAGATAATTCATCCACATTAAACTTGTCTCCACTAGCATGACTGTGCTTATCTATGATTTAATTTGCAATCTGTCCTTTCTTCTTTTCCCTCTAAGAACCAATGTTTAAACAGAGGAAATCTGAAGGTTATAGGGGGTCATGCATTTTAATCAGTACTTCTATAGAAAGCAAGCGCAGAAATATTTCCCACAGCAGACATTTTTTTGTCTCTCTTTGCTTCATTAATCTGCATTGACTTGTGGTGACATTGAGGTATTGGAGAAGGAAATGATATTTTATGAGAGAACAAAGCAGAGAGATTACTTTATTTGATTCTTCTTCTGCGCTAATACAAAGACTCCTTTTCTAGGGCACTGGATTCTGCAAGGAGGCTTAATAGTCATTTAATAAGTCAAGAGACAATGAAACAAGGTTGCAATACCTGACATTACTTCTATGTAATAAGATTACAGTAGTTTGCTATACAGAGATGACCAAACGGGTATCAGAAGGAACCTGTTGCTGTCTTGGGTGGGCTTAGAGGATGCTCCATGGCTTTTCCCATTTTATAGTAGGAAATACCTTATTTTTATAACTGAGAAATATTTTATGTTTGCTTCATCCATTTGTTCCAACTTTATCTAGAAAATCAAGCATCTTCTTCACAGACTCTTGAAACAGGCTGGATAGAAGTCACTTAAGAATTGAACACTTATTCTTGCATGTCAAAAAATGTTAGATGACACAGACAGGTATCAGAGCTCCATGTCATCATCCTCTACAGGTTTGTAGACCAGTGTTAAGTGACTCTTCCTCTCAGTCATGCACTGCAGCACATGGTGCTCACATAAATTTCCCTTATCTGCACAGGGAATGCCTTTTTAACCCTTTGGAATAATTCAAACCTTTTGGTTTCCTCAACAAAGTGTATAGCATACCCTGGCCAGCATCCAGGATTTAGAAAAATTCTGCACAATTAATTCAAGTGTTGTCTTCTAATTTCTTTGGAACTCTTTTATTTCTTCCCTGTGCCTTCCTTGTAACTTTTGAATGACATATGCTGACAAGATGCCATAGAGGTCCTTTTGCCCCCTAAATACTCTGATCTGAGGAACCAGTATGGGTCCTTTGCTTGTAACCTAAACATGGCACATATGGAATTGTCCCTGAGAAATGCTGCTATTTTACTTTCTTTCCTCTTGAATCTTGGCCCAAGTATCAAAGGAATGTCTCACCAACTTCTTCATATGTATAACCTTCTCTTCCTCAGTCTAACCTCAGGCTCAGCTGCTTGGCTGAAACTATATGAAGTGTGTAAGATGAAACTTGTACTTTCTGAATCAACTTTAAAGAGTTCATCTGCCTGTTCTGTAAATTTCCAGTACATGGGGTCATATGAATTTTTTTATAAAGACATGGTTTTCTACAACAGAGGACAAGGCAAGTTAATGCCACATAAGAGCTTCCTCACAGGCATGCTTGATCAATTGCTTTCAGAGCTGCTCTGTTTCTGCCCTTATATTTTAAAATCTCCTGTCATTTTAAGAGGCATAGGTTAGCTGAGTATTTTTATGTAGAAATATTGATTTTCCACCACTTACATAGATTGTACTGTATTTCCAGTGTGCTGATAAAATAAAATCAACCTTTGCAAACCATTATGTACAGAAGGAGTAGCTTTCAAGGTTTATGGCTATTAGCCATGAAGATGTGCTTGGAGCTATTAGCTCATACTCTCTTGAAATAATTTTTGTGAGGTAAAAATACTGATTTAGCATTCTGAACACTCAGAAAAAGTCTGCTTTCTCATTTACAGTTTATCTCCTTAATTCCAGTTTATCTCCTTAATCCCAGTAGAAGCTGCTGGATTCGGGTGACATGAGAAGACAGTGACTGCATCGAGTAATTTCTGTATAAGGTAGAAGGAGGTTTTCTAAGAGTTATAGTACCTAAATTGCTTCAGAGACAGTTTAAATACAGAGGTGCTGGTGTTGGACAAGGCCATGGCTTGTTTTACACAAAGTTGCAAGATAATCTTGGTCTTGTAATGGGTGCAAGAGCAAGGGGAGCACCAGCTGTGAGAGAGCATGCTTGGCGGATGACTGACATTGCACAAGGAAGAGATCTGCCCCGAGTAAAAGGACTCTTCAGTCCGGTTCATGCCCCTGGTGGACAGCTCAGCACTGAGGACTAAAAAATGTCTGAGTTGTAGAGGCCCAGAGATACCTAAATGTGCCTACAACAGTCGACACTGAATGAGGGTGTCTTTCAGCACTCAGGATTCCTGGAAATCACCCATTTGTGAGAGTCACAAATCTGAAGCACCTAAAATGAGAATCTCCTTCTGAAACCTGAGCTGCTGTGGTGTGTGTAAGGTCACACGGGAACACAAGTGCAGAGACTGAGTAAACCTTCCGAATTAGGAGCACGGACTCCGTGAAATTGCTGAACCTAACCAACAGACTACACCTCAGATATTGTTATATATCCTGCAGACAGATTTTACTGTGCAGGCTCCTGATACTTTTGCAGATTAAACCCAGTGGCATTACTTTTTGCTATTTGTAATACCTTTCTTGCCAGCTATCACATTGGCAGCATCTTTACAGGATGCTATCATATTTGTATTATTTTCAGAAGTTAAAACATTAAAAAGAAAAAATAAAAAGAAAGGAAAAAAAGAGCAGTATAAAGGCCCATAACTATCTGGACAAGGAAGACCTGTATTCCATTAAAAAGCTGCCCCACCCCCCCGAAAAACTATGCTATTGTAATTAAGTATTATGAACATAGTATGTAAATCAAAATAATGGGAAAAGCAGTGCTCTTCATCAGATATACTACAGATCAAACCATAAAAGTTTGTAAGGGAGATTAAATTGATTTTAAAAGTTCAGTGTATACATAAGCATTAATATATTCAATAATATTGGATGCAGTGATGAAAATGAATTATTAAAGACACAGTCACCAATATTTCTGAAGAAATAGTGACTGTGCTATTTTTTGGTGTTTTATAAAGGGCAAATTTTGCCATTAAAGGACAAAATAAATCATTCTGGAACCAAGATATTTAAAAACCTTTGTGGAACACAGTTTATTTTGTTACCATATCAAATTTTAAAATACCTCAACTTACTTGTCAAAAACTTTCCTAAACAGAAAACTGGGGTTAAG
The DNA here is from genome assembly GCF_023638135.1 of Falco biarmicus. Lineage (NCBI taxonomy): Eukaryota > Metazoa > Chordata > Aves > Falconiformes > Falconidae > Falco > Falco biarmicus. Next base: position 14,131,945 of record NC_079311.1, read on the forward strand.
TTTTGAGTCTAAGGAACAGAAGCAGAAGACAACAGAACCAGTAAAAAGTGAATGGTGGAGAAAATGCCTGGTGACAGGAGCAGTCACCTCTCCCCCTGGCAGAACTGCCCGGTACTCCCAAGTTACGCTCTATGGAGGTGCCAGCAGCTGGCATCCTGCTGCCCTGCACCTGGCTGCCTGGCTCAGTGACTCTCAGTGAAGACATAATGTGGTTAGCAGTCAATTTAGAGGAAACTAGATGGGTCACTGCTAGAACCACTTGAAAACATATTTGTGGTCAGTTAGTGATATCATTCCTTTGTGGAGGATGGCAGGACGAGAGTTAGGACTGGCTTGCATTACCCAGAATAATCTTGTGTGAACAACTGAGTTTTGAGAAGGTACTTTAATTTTAGCTGGTTTTCTGTTTTGGCTTTGTTATGATTGTTTATTATGTGTTGCATGTACCGTTACTTACATGCAACATAGCAATCCATGTCTGACTTCATCCTGACTAACTCTGGAGTTAAGGTCTTCACCCATCAGTATCCCAAATTAATTTCCTTAAATGTACAGTGTGACTTTTTTCCTCATTCTGGAAACTTTTACATAGTAATGCTCTTCTTTCCCATTTACCCACTATGCACTGTACTTAAGCGCGGAGGGGTTTTTTTGTAATTCTTTCTCTTTACAGCTAATGAGTCTCATATATGTTTGCCTATGTTACTATGGCTTGTCAAGTTTTGGGGATTTTAAATGATTGTTGATGCTCCTTATTATCATGTGATTTCAACTGAAGATTTATTGAGAGTTAAGATACAACAATTACTTAAGAAGCATGGCTAGAAAGGCTGTATATGGCAAACAAATGTTTATCAGTTATTACTTTTTATAAAAGTAGACACACCAAGGAATCAAATGTAAGAAAACCACATTGAGAAAATAAGCTATTCTGTATGTAACATCAAAAACTGAATTGCCTTACCTGAACACTTAACCTGAACAATCTGAATGGATTAGAAAAAAACAGTAGAAGGAGTGACATTTTTATTTCAGAGCTTAGTATTTGAGCTTTGGAGAAATTAGTGGCATTTATATAAATGTTATTAAGAACAATTTCCTCCAAATTCACTCTTTACATCATAGTTAACATATGTAACATTATTTCTTATTTAAATCTTGCTCACCAAGCTGATGCTTGGATACTATTCTTAAATACAATGGAAATGCTAATGTGTGTCTTATATCTTCAGAAATGGCTCAATCGTAATATGTTTTAGTGTTGTATGAAAAGGCTATTTCATCGCTGTGCAAACCTGCAGTTGTTGCTGATCTTTAATTTGATGCAGGGTGTGAAAGTAAACCCATCTATAGCTTATTACATGGCTGTTGAATCCTGGCTGGGAATACACCCTGTATGGCAAGACTGTGTGAAATAAACTGTGGCCATAGTCTGTGGCCTAACCTGTCAGGACACAGTGTATGTTTTCGGCTTCCCTGATAAAGGACCCCCTTTTCTATATAAAATACTGATTTTATTTCTCATGATACCATTCTAAGATAAACACTTCTAAGCAGACCCAAACTTTAGTAGCCTTGTTGATGCTCATGTATTTCTACCCTTTAAATCAGCTTCATATCCAGCCTCTTTGCATAACATCTGAAGATCCAGAGCATCCCTTGCTTTTAAGATTATGGTTATTCACCAAATGGTGGGCAATCAAAAAGTCTTATTGCTGTAAGGCTAATTATGCCATTATGTTTCATAGACCTATGTCAAGCACAAGTTGTACATACTCTGTTACATGAGACCATGTGAGGGCCACTGTTCTCAAATTATTTCTGAGTATCTTTTTTACCAAAGACATGTCAAAATGGGTGTTTGATAAAAGATCTTAAGGACTGTGTTCAGGTTGGGCTGAAAGACAAGTTAAAGTGCCTCTGAGTGGAAATAAAAAATAGACATAGTAAAGGAATATTTATTTCTTTAATATTCAATATAAATAAACACCCTCTCAGAGATTTCAAGGAAGGACATATTCATAGAATTTAAAAGCAAATGAATAAACACAGGCAGACAAAAGCTAAGCTCTGGTAAAGTGTCCTCATCATGACATATCTGCATTCCTGTAAAGGGAACGGGAAGAAAGTTTGACCCATTATCAAATTCAGTACAATTGGAAACACCAAGAACAAGGCTGTTTAGATCTTTAAACTGAATCAGACTACACTATTAACATTGATACCAGGAAAATCTAAAGCTAAAATAACAAGATAATCACGTTTCAGTTTTCAGGAAGCAGGCAAATCCGTGCCAAGGGTCAGGAAAGTATTCCTTCCCAGCCTGTACACAGTTGCAGTCTGTAGGTTGACTGCCTTTCCCTAATACTACATTCAGAGTCAGGATGAATTAATAGATAGCTGGTCTGTTGTCTACTGTGTTTGAAAATTAATTGATGTTTTGAATTAGTGGCACATGTATTAATTAATTTTCCCAGAAACCGTACTTGGAATAACTTGATAAATGCCCTTCACTCTGACATCTTTTCTACATACAGTTAGTGTTTTGAAGGTGATGACATGAAGACTACATAGGCTGATAGAGCTTTTATCCAATTTCCGCAGCTGTAGAAACTGATACTCACTTTGATGTGTTGGAGTTCTGCACTAGCAGTGATCCCTCGCACTAGTACCATAAATGTGCTTCCTGTAAAATTCTTACTTGAAAATTACTTAGCATATGTCCTTTGGAACTCAGTATTTACTAAACAATTTTAGGTTACTCTGGTGAAGCTGGAGAAATTTTTTCCATTTTAAAAAATCAATTTATTTGGGAGTTCCCTTCTAGCTGAGCTAGTTAGATAGGCAGAAATCCATACATTCCCCCATCCCACACAGAGAATACTGTCATAAAAACAGACTCCCCATCAATCCCCTACGTTCTATTACACACATTGGGCAAAATGCAATTGTAATAGCAGAGAAGTTGCCATAGGAGAAGTAGTTGGATGAAAGCCTTAAGTCACTGTGTAAAAGTAGTTTGACAGAAAGTTGAAGATGTAGGAGGCAGCTTCAAAATCAGGATATTACAGTTGTAGTTCATAATCCAACAAACCTGCTGTAAATCTACATTGTATATGTTTATGTCACAGGGAAGACAGTTTCATTTGCAGTGGATATGCATCTTTATTTCCAGGTGATTCACTCAGATGCACAAATTCTGACTATCTTTTCAGAGGTAAGACTGGAGAATATAAAAACCATCACGGAAGAAAAGTCAGTGAAGAGTATTATTTATCCCAAGGTACATTTATTTTGGGAACATGCAAACCATTGCATATTAAAATGGTGGTGGAAATCAGACCCAAAGAGACGACAATATCAATATTTTCAGTACCATATAGTCTGCACAGTGCCATAACTTTTACTTTGTTCCGAAAAGAGCTGAAATTCCTCATACCTTTTTACATCTGTAAATACATAAAAAATTCTCTCAGTCTTCTCCATAGTGAAATACCAAAGCTAAAGAAGTGAAGAAAGACTGAATTTGAAAGAGCAATGGCACTTTTTTTTTTACCTCAGTTGCAGCTTCTCAAGATTGTTTCCATCCAAAACTCTCTTAGTTAGTTACACATACACATATATGCGTAGCACAAATAACTGAAATCAATCTAACATATGAAGACTCGTGGAATACTTTCTGTGGAGTGATGGGCAGATGTCATTTACTGGTGACGCTCCTTGGTCTAAGGAACAAGAATTCTACTAAGCAGGATCAAAAAGGGAAGGGGAAATGCAAAAGTGTCACCACCACCACACACACACACACACACTGAAAATACCCCACTAAAACAACACAATAACAAATGGGGAAAACAAATCAGCATTTACTAGGATTGAAACTCAGACTTCGGTCTGTATTTAATGAGACTTAGGGACATGTTCTCTAGGAGCAGTTTATTTAGAGATGCTAAACTGCGTCTCTGTAGCAGTTTCTGCTGGCCTGTGATGGAGGCAAGGAGAGACTGCTCCTTCTGGGGCAGTGTGGTACCTTACCTGGAAGAAACTATTCACACACCTCACCAGTTCTTTCACATTTCTCTTTCCATTCTTCCTTAGCTAATTACAATAAAAATAGGCTTCACATTTTGATCCTATTTACTCCACTGTAAACTTGGTGAAGCGTTGTCTCCAATGAAAATTACTCTCAATTTACAATAGTGCAACTGAATGTAACAAAATCTGGCAGTGCATGTGTTATACTGAATGTCACCAACCCGCCTGTGGTTTTATCAAGTTATTTTTTTAGTAAAAGTGTTTAATTACTAAGAATTGAAGCAATACCAGTTTGGCAAAGAAGCACTGTCCAAAACAAAAACTGTAAGTGAATAATTTTATTTTCTCATTTATTTAAATCTTGAGATTAATTTACTCTGCAATGACCTTCTTGATTGTTTCATCACAGGCACTGTCTCCTCAGTCATACAACTTCCAATGATGAGACCCAGTCTGCTCTAACTGGAAAGACAAGGGAAGTCCTGTTTACACCCAGTTCTTGAGGCAACAGCAAAATCTCTTCTTACTGGCTTGGGAGCATGCTTGAATAAATTCCCCATTTATTAAGATGAACCTCAACACAATGTTCCACCTCAAAAACTTATTGCTATACAAGAAGGTAAAATATAAAAATGAACTTCTCTGCTTCTGTTCAGATTATATTGTCAGCATTGTCTACAGTTCACATGAAGAGTGTTCTGGTTTCAGCTAACTCCTGTTACGATTAATTGGGAGTCCCATAGGGGTTACTAATAATATCACCACTATCACATGCAATTTGTTTTACAATAACTCCATGATCCAAATCAGTTAGCTCTTTTTGCATCTGACCAAATTATCTGGCAGAGTTCATGTTTTCCATCCAAAAAGTTAATACCCTTAAACTGTGCAATTACTCCACATGATAATACATTTGTCAAGCTACATTAAAACTAGGGCCTTGGGATCTATTTCAGTAACTCCTAAATATATATCTTAAAATGGAAAAGTAAAATGCCCCAGAAGAACCATGAAATAGGCTGAAATCAGAACATTTGCTACCAGTTTTGCCAAGACAAAATGGTGCTTTTAAAACACTGCACCAAATGTCTTAGACTTGTGTTTTGCTAGAAATGAAGATTCTCTAAAGAGCTTGGATAAACACTGAAGTGTTACTTATTTTATCCAACAATGTGTTGAATACCTTGAATCTATAAACATGTACTAAAAGTCACAAAAACAGACTCTCATGTAAGCTTTGTGTTTCTTTTTTCTTGATTTGTTTTGTTTTGATCAGATCAGAAATACCACACTACCTTTTTTTTCCCCTTTCTGGCTGCAGATGCCAGTAAATTAACCAGACTGAGAAAAAAAAAAGCAATATTTTTCCTCCTACATCTCTGGAAGGGGTGCATTCAGGCTTTGTTAAGGCCGTGTGCTGAGTATCCCAAGAACAGGAGCAGCTTCTGTCTCAAACTCCTTTGCCCAGTTCTGTTCTATCAGTTTGAATTACTGGGGGAAAGGAAGAATAAAACCAAGTGAAGACTTGACCCCAGATGGCAACCAAGCCCCACACAGGCGCTCGCTTACACCCCTCCCCGGTGCGATGCAGGAGAGGATCAGAAGAATAACAGTGAGAAAACTTGTGAGTTGAGACAAAGACACTTTAATAGTAAAGCAAAAGGCATTGACTCTCTAAAAGCACTGCTCGGCAATAATGAAAACATCTCTGCATTATTAGCACTGTTTTCAGCACAAATCCACAACACTGTCCCATACAAGCTACCATGAAGAAAATTAGCTCTATCCCAGCCAAAACCATACACGACAAACACAACTTTTTCTGTTGGCTGTAGGTCAGAGGCCTTTTAAGTTGCTATTAGGTTTACAAAGTCAGTAAAGAAGATCAACTTCTTCAATCTACTGTAACTTTCTAGTGACTCTATGTTGGTTTGAAGATGTTTTGTTTACTTGGTTATCAGATGATCTTTTCTTCTGTCCTTGCATGGCCTTATAGTCTTTATTATTATAAATACTGCATGGCCAATAGCCTTTCCTCTTTCTTCTCCAGAGGGCTTCTGTTCCTCCAAACACGTAAGCCCTTGGTACTTTTGAGTCCATGCTCCTCCCCTGCTATTCTCTATTTCTTATCTTCTTTCTCCCTTGTTACATATGGAAATGAATTTGAAAATATTTTTTTCAGGCTTGGAAGTAATTTTGTAGTGCTTCATAATGTTTTCTCTGGAAACCCATGTTTGACCTCTTCTGTGATTACTGTTGAGGGCTTATGCTCTGAAATATCTGGTGAATACTTTATTTGTATTTGCTACACAAGCAGACACTGGTAGTTAAAAAAAATGGTTAGAAAAATCTCAACACAGGGATCTTTACCTGTGTCTTTGAACATATCTGAATGTATGGGATATTGTGCATATCCACAGTGTAGGAGTTCCTGCATTCATTCTGTGAAGGGTCAGGCTTGATTTAAAAGAGTCTGTTCAGAAGAAAAGCCTGTTGTACATTTTTTAGCACGAAAACTATGGTAACAAGATTATTTATGGTGCTTCTAATAAATCAGACATTTTTCATAGTTCCAGTTTTTCTTTTGCAGAGAAGGATGAACCCTCCTACTTAAATCACATTTCTGGGAGATGGTCAACCTGTAGCTCTCACAAAGATGAGGATGTGAGTAGGTGAGGCATTTAAAGGGTGCAGGACTTGAAAGAAAGGCCCAATTTGTGATTTAGTCTTTTCAAATATCTATTGAGTCTTTAGAAGTACAATTCCCACAACGAATTTTTATATTGTTTCAAAGTCTGACTACTCTACATAAATTTATTGGTCATGCAATACTCCAATGCAACTGAAAATGTAAAGAATTTTTGCTTTACTTTGGTGAGACCCCTATTGTTATGGAAATCACTCAATGATTGATCTTCATCTGAAAGATGAATGGGATGCCACACAGTTATTTACAATATTACCATTACACCATTCCTAATATGACTGCGAAAGGGAAGAAGCTGCTTCAAGGATGGGACTGAGGATCACTACTTACTACTGAGCAGGCAGTACAAGGGATCAAGTCCTGGAAAGTTGTGTGGAACAACCTGAACCTTTCCCATACCTATTTGTCCCCAGGGTAAAGAGAGTAGGTGGACTAGTATATGTTCACCTTCAGCCGCTGCCTTCCATATCCTTCCAGTAGAATAGGCTGGAAATGACAGTGGTTTACTTTTTGCTGAAAACTGTTGCATCTGGGGACCTTGATGCACAGCCCCTGTCAGGCTGGAGGGGTAACTACCTTCAGGTGCCAGAGCTACGTCAAGCTAGGGTATTCTCACCCTGAGTTGTGGTTTCTAATGAGCAGTATCTTACTTTCTAAAAAGCTCCATTTGTCATAAAGGAAGGTCTTAATCCATGTGAACAGGGGAATCATTAGCAAAATGTGGTGCTGAAGCCTCAAAGGACTAATTTTACATTTTGTGTACAAAACAGTACGGATGAAAATCATTTGGATTCATGCTTAAAGAACCCAAAGTGAAATTATGCTATCTGATCAGTCATCAGTAATATAACTTGCATTTGAGTATTTAAAAAAAAACACCACTGGGAGCCCACACTCAATCCATGAGTAAATTCAAATACTGAACACATTCAAAGGAATCAGGATTTTTGTATGAATATTCAGTGAGCTGAAAAACATGTTAACTTCATTCAATAAATTATTCATTGTTACTAGCTTTTTCAGCTTTAAAGCTAAACAATCAGAAAATAATTTTAAAACCTACATCTGAAAGTCAGGTCAGAAAACTCATACCAAGTATAAACACATAATCCTTTAAAATTAACAGTAACAAAAAAAGCCACCCATATTACAAGCACTATTAGCATTTATTACTGTTGGATGGGGTAAAGTCCTAAAAAGTAGGTTCAAAAATACATTTAACAGTCTTATTAGCTGTAATGGCACAGTCATCTTTACTGTGAAAACTTTATTGCACATGTGGACATTATGCAATGGACAGAAAAATGGTAGCAAACCTATGGCACTTGGCTTTGTCTTCTGTGGCCATCAAAGTTAGGTACTAACACTATTGATGCAGTTGCTAAACCATGTATCAGTTTACCATGCTAAACCAAGTGTCAGATTTTCAAATAGTTTACAAAGTTGATTACTTAAATTATATGGCACATATTTATTCTAAAGGCTGTTTAGTGGTGTAACTTTGCACTGTAAAAAACAGTAAAAAAAAGAAAAAAAACCCAGAAAAAATGATCATGGTGCAACATACTGACATATACCAGGTTTGATCATGAGAAGAGAGAGACAGGGCAGCTTTTTTATTAATCAGTGGAGCTGCTTTGTTTCCAAATAGTAGAGTAGCAAGCAGTAAATTTCAGGTACAATTCAAGCAGTGATGAAGTGGGCCATTGCAGAGTTACACAATTTTTGGCAGAGCTGCCAATTCCACCACAACGTTCATTGTTTGTGATACAGTCATGGGTTGTTTTAAGTTATCACCAGTTTTGAAGCCTGACATGCAACTTGCTAGGTCACATCCAATGCACAAGTATGAGGAACATTCATTACTCACTGCCACAACAGGACAAAAACTAAATACACGTTAGTGCATGATGAGTTTAACTGTTTAATGGTCCCCATAACATTCTTGAAAGTTAGGTTTAAAAAAGACCCCAAAAACCAAAACACTTCTTCTTTTAAACCATTCTGCTAGTCTCTATAATAAAGATATGACACTTGGGAACACCAGCAGGAGAGGTACAATATTTCCCAGTCCTGTCTCACAAGGTTAGTAAAAGGTTACTGGCTGTCACTTGATGAGGATGAGTCACCATTCATTTCACTGCTAATTGCTAAATTTGCCTCTTTCTTTGTTTCATTGCATTAGAAGTACAATGCAATTACCTACCCAAAATGCAGCTGGAGTGTACTGCATTCATTTAATAAATCAGCAAGGAAGACACAGGGGTTGGGATTTGAGCCTACTGAGATTAGTCTGCCCTTTGCTGGCCATGCCAGTTACTCCATGGTCCTGGGAACAGGCTGCATGTAAAATCACATCACAGCTACCTACACAGAGAAGCCAGAAAGCAACCAAAAGCAACATGGTAGTGACTGTACTTCTTCAAGGGAGGAAAAATTGGAGGAAGGAAGGGATGGAACATAGAAGTGGGATATGAAAATGAAGCAAAGTAGGGTAGCATGCATTTCAGATGCAACTGTGATGCATTATGGTTTAGTACAGGCTGGTGTATTAGGGCTGAAAGGAGCAAACAGGCAGGTATGCACTGGCAAAGAAGACTGCTGCCAGTACTACCATGACAAAATGTTGTGGTCTTCCGTGCTTAATTACTTGGGTAACCATACTAATAACTGTTTTTCAGCCATTCTCTAGCTTCTTGTGCTTTGTGACACCTGTGGTCATGGATATAGGTCTGGCCATAGTGTTAAATCTGCAAGTGATGTTTGGAAGCACACTGACAGACAGAAGGCTCACAAGTTGGCTTCACTATGCACTAAAAATGAAGATTTGATTCCGTAGTTTTATTCATGATGCAAAGTCTTCAAGTATACAGAAAGCATACATTTTTAAAGTACCTATTTATTATTAATTAAGAAGATTATTGAGGGGAAGGTGTTATAAAATTTGATTGCAGGGTTAAATCCAGTAAGAGATAAGTTTTCCTACAATATTTGGAATCTTTTTATCTAACCTTTGATTTGAAATTCATAAAGCTATGTAACTGTAGTGGGGACAAAATGTTAATGTAGAATAATTTAAAATGTTTTCATTTATTCCATGTGTTCATTCACTGTGATCCAATTTTAAAGTTCCTTATGAAACAAGCCAAACAATATAGCAGTAACTTTACTGGCTTTCTTTTAAGTTGCTGTTTCAAAATTATGTTTCTAAGTAGCAAATAAAAATCCATAAGCATATACCTCAGCAGGTGGAATTTTACCTTTTTTTTTTTTTTATGTTTATTTGTTCCATTTTTTAAAAATTTTTAAGCAGAGGTTCAGGGAACAGTGGAACATTTCCTGTGAACATCTTTGCAGTATGGACACTGCTGTCAGGAGTTTGGAATGGGAGATTTCTTAATTTCTAAGGCTGCTGTTTTCTCATTATATTTTGCTTGGTCTGTGGATATTTAAATGTGTGCTCACTTTAAAAGTAAATCCTGCTTGTTGTTGTAGTGGTCAGATGTTTGAAAGAGACTAGGGAAGCTCTTATGCCGTCTTGATCATTTCCTGTTAATCAGATAAAAACCAAAACCCCAGTACCTAGAATGGAGATACCAGTTTTGGATTCCTGCTGGCTGTATTTTAATTCTTACATTAAAACTTCCCATTCAGACAGAATGGAAAGATATAAATAAATTCATAATTTCCATGTGCTTAGCTATTTCAGCTCAACAGATCATGAGGGATGCATTATTTTAAAGCCAAAACATCATTAGTATTAGACATGATTACATTAGGACTCTGGTCCTCCAAGAATGTTTTACAAGCATACACCACCTGTCATTGCACACATTAATGGAAGAAATTATTTGAAAATTCAGTTTTACAATAGTATTTCTGTTTGTGGAAGATTCAGCCTTCAAGTTTTACTCTAACTTTTCCCCATTTGGAGTACATTTTACAGTGATTAAAATGTTATAGAGAGTCAACACTTTCCTTCAATAAAGCAGGATGAAACTTCCCTGTTGATAAATTAAGCTGCAGAATAGCAGAACTCATCTGCAGATGTTATAGAACAAGTAGTTCACAACAGTGGGGTTTGCCTGTATTTCACCTCTTTCTGGGTACAAAGTACTGCTGAGTAGATTGACACCTTCTCATATTCTCTTTGCAAATATTTGACTTCTTGTTTTGTTGTAAATGCTTCTCCTTCTAAGGCTCAGTATTACAGAGCAGGTGCTCTTTTGTTGAAAGCAATCACATGTGCCACATGCTGTTATTTCACTTCCTGCTTTGTGCTAATGCTATCTGATAGCCTCTGAAAAAGAGGCTAGTGCTACTGAATAGAAAAATCTTTCTGCAGACGTTCATATTACTAACATCTAGCCTTTCAGATTTGAGGTACAAATCCAGTGGAAGGAGTTTGAAGTATAAAGTATGAGCAAGTATTCAAAGAAATGCTTTCTTCTTTTTTTCTTTTTGTTTTTTGGTTGTTGGTGTTTTTTGGTTTTTTTTTTGGGGGGGGGGCAGGGCAGGGGTGGTGTAAGGAAAAGAAAGAAAAAAGACAGAGTGTATCAGGCTGATAAACTTAGCTCAGTTAAACTTTAGGAAGGATTTCAGCAAGTACAAGCACTAAGTCTAGCAGATTTTAATATTGTACTAATATTTATACTCCAAGCACACAGGTGCCGGTGTTGCGTTCCTGGGTTTGGAGCTAGAACATCCCTGGTGCAGTGTGAGAGCTCCCAAAAGTCCAGTTTTGCTATGAGTTGTGTTCTGTTCTGAGCCTACATTCACAGAACTGGGCAGAAACATTTCCAGTGAAAAGGGATAGGTAGTGGAATAACGCAGTGTTTGGTACTTAGAATTATATCACTTCCAAATTTTGCCTGCTGCTTCTCTAAATTGGCCATGAATTTAACTGTTTTTAATGAATAGTAATTAAATCCAAACTATGCATGTTTAATGGAACCTTTTTCTTTCTAAGTTTAGATTGGAATCCACAGCAGCCTCAGTTAATGTGCAAATTAAACCAAAATACATCAGGTGCTGAAGAGAGGGAAAGCAAAAGATCCTAATTATCATGTGCCTGCAATCACTGCTGAGTGATGTATAGTGATGGGATATTTTTTTTTTTTTTTTTAATTGGCAGGCTTCTGAGACTGCAAGGAAAATTGTTGACAAGATGATGGATCAGTTTCACCATATTGGCTTGTTGATCCAACAAACCTAAAGTGGATATTGGCATTTGTCATTCAGCTTCGGACCCCTACAGAGTCCTGCTGCTGCTTAGTCAAATACTTCACCTCCTTCTAATTATTATTTCAACAGCAGAGGCTCCAACATATTCTCAGGGGAACAAACTTTTACAGTCTAACTGCAAAGAAGTACTACTTGGTACCAGTTGAGTGAGAAGAAGTAAGCATATGGGAAAAGGGAAGAAATCAATGACTGTTTGAACAGCTTAACCCTATTGGCTCCTTGCATATTAATAGATTGTTTATGCATCACTTCTCCAGCAGTAGGAAATTGGTATGACTGGCATTTTCTCTTTATCAGCTGCGAATCACAAATTGGAAAAATGTTTGCATGCATTTTTTTTTTATTCCCTTGAAAAGCTGTGACAGTGGCTGTGGGACCAGGACAACCTGTCATCATCTGTGCTTAGCTCCTATGCTTTACTTCTACAGAGAAGTTTCCTTACTAGCTACAGGCAGCCTGTTTTATGGAGGTTAAAGAGAACTAAGTCAGGTAAAGGAGGTAAAAGAAAAGCATTTTTTTTCAAACTTTGGAAAAACAAGTAACAAACAAAACTGTAGTGCACTGAAATGTGTCAGGTCCTTCCACAAATGGTATTTCACTATTAGTAACCAAGTCTTCCATGGCTATAGTTGTGACTGTATAGGATTACGACACTGATGGCAATGTAGCAGGATTTGGGATATTTCTAGTACAGCAGCTGGGGTGTCCTAAAAAGGACTGGAAAAAAGCTCAGGTCTGCGTAACCTGTAACTTCTGCAAGGGAGAGGTGTGTGAGGTTTTGTTATACATGAGATTATTTGTTGTGATATGACCTGAAAAACAATAGATGTCTGTTCTTTTCCTATGAAAAGGACTTTCTTAGGCCACAGAAATTCATAGTATAGAATACATTTCTTAAACATTCCCAAGAACAGTCATTATTTTGTCAAGAATCTGAATTAGTTCCATCTACGGACTATATTACAGAAAGAGCCAGATCAAAATATCACACCTATGGAACTTAAATGTGAGATACTGTCTTTTAGCCTTGATACAAAATGTCTTAACCAAAGTCTAAAACAGATTTGATGGATAATAGTACTTCTTTAGTGAGAAGGAAAAATCGTCATACAATAAGTGCCTGGGTAAGACAGTTTGTGTAATTTCAGGGGGAGTGTATTTTTTCTTTCTACTTTTTAAGATGTGATAAATTACAGGTTTCTTGCTGTGAGAAGGATTTCTTGATGTTTCATTCAGAGCTCTGCCAGTAATACAAATTTTCAAGCCGTACACAACTCTGCAGAAAGAGAAAGCAAAGCTGGAAAACTGAACTATGTGAGGGGAGCTGCATGAGAGATAGAAGAAAAGAAACCAAAAAATTTCAACATGAGAGTAAAGCACAACCTCTGTATATCACAAAATAGAGATTTCATTCAGCTCCAGGCAGATTGTATACTGCATCTGTGTAAGCGTGCTGGGAAGCATTACGCAGTGCTTAGGGACATGGTTTAGTGGTGGACTTGGCAGTCCTGGGTTAGTGTTTGGACTTGATGATCTCAAAGGTCCTTTCCAACCTAAATGATTCCGTGGTTCTAGGATCTAGATGGTTAGATTAGATGCCTGTATCAGATAGTAATTGCCAGTTACTGACTTTGAGAAGAGGTGGCTGTATTAAAGAGGAAGGTTCAGGAAGGTTCACCAGGCTGTTGGACCACTTAGAGAGAAGAGATGGATATTTATTTATTTAGTATTGGTTTTGTTAACAACCTGGGACATGCATGTTACATTTACAAGCAGCATGAAGCTGGGAGAAGTTATATGTGTGCTGTAGGACAGGAACTGAATCTCAACAGTATTTGAGCACTGGAGAAATGGCCTGGTGAAATTAGCATCAATTACAGTCTAAAACAATTACATCAGATTTTGGATGGAGGAAAACTTGTGGAGAAGCAGCTTTGTAGGAAGAGTTCTGAAGATTTACAGTAAATGACACACTGTACTGGAGTTAATATTTTGCAGATCTCTTCCTACTGGAAGACATTAAAAAAAAATGGAGGCTGCAATAAGTGCATTATTAGGGAAGACTCATCAGAGCCACTGCATGTCAAGGAAGATGTGGATTGGCAAACAGTCGAGAAGTCTAACTAATAACTGGAGTTCTAGAAAACATGACTGACAGGAAGACAGTGAACAAATTAGGAATTTTTAACCTTAGGAGAAAACTGAGGAGTAACATGACAACAGTCAAAAGATTACCAAAGTGGGCTTAAAATGCAGAGGAAAAAAAACAACAAAACCCAACAAAACCCCTCAAATTAGATATTAGGAAATATTTTCTAACAGAAGGAACAATGAAGCATAGGGACATAATGGGGTCTGCATTGGGTGAGCTTAACAAGCACTCATTGCACAAGGATGACAGGGAACAAATTAGTCTTGCCTTTGAACAAGGCAGTGGATCAGATGATCTCAGGTGGCTCTAGCCTGACTTTGCTGTCCTCCTTAAGAAAGAGGAAACCATCTTAGTTAGGATGTCAGGACATATATCACCAGCAAAGAAAAAAAAAAAAGTATCTGCTGTGACAGTTCCCTATCTAAATGATTGATATGGCTTCTGCTACAATAAGTAATCTTAATAAAATAGTTATTATTCACATATTCCAAATGCATACAGTTTTACTTTATGATTAAAATTGAATCTAACATTTTAATGAAGAATGACCTTTGAAAAGAATGAGCTTAAAAGACCTAGCTGGAAGGCATTTCATAAAGATATTTCTTCAAGCATACAGATTTTGGAGATTTAAACTTATGCAGCAACAGAATTTCATTTCCCCTCTTCATCCCTCTACCCTTTCCCCAGAAACTTTCCTTTCTTTACACACAGAGGTATACATCTACTTATATTAGAGCAGAAAAAAAAATTACAGTCATATTAGCAACCCGAATTCTTTGCACGTTGTTTGTTTGGGTTTTTTTTAACCCTCCTAATATGGCTGGAGATCTCCAGGCTCTGCATTTTCTCCTTAAGAAACTACATTTTTTTTTTCCACATAGCTGTGCATTTTTGGGTCTACCAAAAATTTCCTGGCTTAGGGAAAGTTTGCTATTGCTGCTGATATCTACTTAGACAGGCTGATCTCTCTGTGATAATATGGCAGGTAATAGTGATTTAGAAGTATTTCTCATCTGATAGGGTCAAAAAGGGGTGCAAGCATTAAAAAAACAAGTTTTATTTTATATCAATTTGTAGTGTATATTTTTTCTCCCTCTTTTTCTCAGAGCTATTGGGTCTTTTGTTTAACTCCCCTGTCCACACAAACACAGAGGATCTTTTGGTTGTTTCAGCAGTGAAAGTGAAGAAAAAATGACAAGTAGAGAAGAAAAAAAATGAGGACATTTTAATCTTTTTTTAAAATCACCCCAATACTGACAATCAAAGTACTTTGAGTAAGGCTAATTAGCGGATTCTTCCATTCCAAGCACATACATATGTGCACAGGCACACATACTTCCTGGTAGTTTTCTCCCTGTTAATGCAAAAACATTTTGGGGGTTGTTTATTATTTTACTTTTATCTGACACAATTCCTTTACCTTCCTCATACAACCTTGCCCAAGGTTCTTTCTTAGCTTGGTCCACATGTTCTTTCTGAACATAATTTACTTCAGCCGATGTTGCCAAATGAAAAACTTTCTTTAAGCCAGGAAGACTACAGTCATGTTTTTTTCCCCAGGGCCTGTTTCTGCTACCAGCTCATTTTCACATGTGCCACCACACAAATCTTCCCATTGTCAGGAAATTACCTACAGAAAGGATTTGTGGTTGTTTCAGATACCTGAGTTCTTGAGCAGTGCACCACAAACCAGGAAAGAAATCCATCACAAGCACGTACCTTTCTTCAACACATAAATCTGTACATACACAGGCAGCATGAAGATGGTCTTTTAAGATTAAATACTTGACTAGACCATTAGTATGATTTCATCTGAAAAAAAATGTTGGTGAAGTCTGCATTGTACCTATGAGAACATATATGTAAGAAGATGGTGAGAATAAAATTTGTGAGGTGCAGGTCCACTTGGAACTGGCTTTTGTGATGAACATCTGCAGAGTGCAAGAAATTTTCAAAATACATATCAAAATTTAGTAATATTTATCTTACCTTACCTTATCTTATCTTACCTTACCTTATCTTATCTTATATTGTGTTATATTATATATTACATATAAATATAATATTAATAAATTAAAAAATATCTTTTCCATACCTCTCAGCTCCCTGCCATTGTTTCATAAAGATACATCATATTCTATTTTCACCAAACTATCCTGTACCTCAGTAGCTAAATTGACTACTGACACTTCAAGTGAGGCTTTCTGTCTCTATATTCTCCTGTTCTGGCGAGCTAGACCAGAGCTATCAAAACTGACCAAATACTTGCCACATACATACGCTAAATGTATAATGTAATCCAGCCTTCTATTAGCATAAATGGAATGGGTTCTTTCAACTATTTCTCCAAGAGAGAGTCTGTGCATAGGAAACATATAAACCCATCATTTTAAAAACAGACTGATGCCTGCCCACCCTTCCAGACCACCACCAGGTGAGAGGAGATACTAGCGTTTGTCTGAATCAAAACTCACTGAAGAACCGAGTGTTGGATAAAAAGTAACACCCCACAACAAGTCTTGTGGGTATGAGTGGTTTGTGTAACAGGATTCTCCAAAACTACAATGCATGGGGCAATTTACACAACAAATTTAGTGTAATAAAGGTAAATTTCTGCTGAAGAGTTTTAAGTCATTCATTTTCGTTATTTGCAATTCAAGGCCATAATACAGAACTGCAGAACTGCACACTAACAGTCTGACAGTTTGGAGTTCATAGAAGACTCCCACCAATTAAAATATATGTTAGATAAGGCCCTAGTATAATTCTCATGTTTTATCTCTGTGCCGGCTTTGGCTGGGATAGAGTTAATTTTCTTGACATGACAATCTCATAAGATCTATTTTCAAGGTTTTTGTCTGAGGGAGGGGAAGTTAATTACAATAACAATTCTTTGAAATCTCTCTTGTGTGCATTGGCTGCTCAATAGTAAAATTGTGGAGACTTTGTACTATCCTTCTGTAAGAATCAATGTATAATGTGCTAATAACAGTGAGATTAGAAGGATTCTTATTGTTGTGATCAATTTTATTAATGTTTCATATTTAAAAAAATATTTAAAGAATGTATGCTGAAGCAATTATAAAATGCCCATGCTTGTTAAAACAGAACAGACTTGGACTTTTGGAAAGAAAGAAAGACAAATAAATAAACTTTATTTATTTATATTGTTATAAACATTAAAAAAATGTAATTTTTGTTTTTAAAATATTTTAATTTTTTATGAGATTGTTACAGGCTTTTAGAAGGGAATCCATGAACTCTAAGACGTAGTTTAGGGAGATAAACCTGAACTGTCAGGGACCAGGGCTGATGCAGGTACCTCTGGTACACAGAGCTGCTGTTCCCAGTCCCCTATGCAATGCTGCAATAATAAGGCTAAACACATCTTCCTTCACCCATCGCCTGTGCTGCACAGTCTTCCCTGTGGCAGCTTGTAGCATCCAACACATTGGCAGAGCTCAGGGTATCTGTGCTGCAGAGAGGTAACCAACTCTGCTGCAGCACTGGCATTTGTCAGTGCCAAATGTTGTTGTTCATCCCCAAAATGCAAGAGGGTGTGACAGGCCACAGATCAGGTCATGGCACAGGTGGGCACAGTCTCCAGTGACCTGCTGGGAGCTGTGATGAGGGGCACCAAGTGAGTCTTTTCTGTAGAGCACCATAGCATGGCAGAAGTACATTCTCATGTGTTTGCATGCTCCAGGCTTCTCAATCACCAGGAACTAGCTAAAAGTCATGAAGAACATATTTCCAACCTGCATAAATTCAGCACCAGACATTTTACATCTAAGGCTGTGGGAATCTGAATTGACTCACCCTAAAAAAGAGCGCAGAAGATCTAAAGTTAATTTGGTAAGGGGAGCAGCTGCTCTTCTCGCTTAAGATGCCATAGAAGTTCACTATTCTGATGACTGATGAAACCTCAAGCCCCACTTTTCTTCCGCTCAGTAGGTATCAACTTTTCTTCCCCCAGCCATTGTCACTGAAAAGCACAGGACTTTGAGCCTATGCAGTGCAATAGCTGGGGCTTGGGCATTTGTAAAGAAACAGAAATGGCCTGTTGGATAACTTGCTGCAGCATGCAGCAGTGCTCTCCATTTGCAAAGGAGAAGCAAGTTCAGGATCCTCTGTAGATCCACTTCTGTCATGGGATAGCATGCAAAGAGGCTGCTTTGGGTCTAGGAACGCCTTATTTTTCTGCTGTTGTCTGGCTGTAACAAACCAGAAAGCAAGAGGAAGGGAACACCCTCCAGTGAGGCAGGCCCACCACAAGCAATGATGGTCTACTATGCACAGAGGGTACACAAAGCTGGTACAATTGCTGAAGCATTGCTCTGTAATCCAGACTCATCTGACATGGTCCAGTGAGGAGGGTAGGGTTGCATTATCATTAGTATGCTGACGATATGCTATGTTCAGAAATGATCTTGTCAATTGCTTTGACTAATGTGGAAAAGGGAAGAGATTCCTGGACACTGCAGCTTTTGAAATCCTAGTGTTGACAACATCGTTCATTATTGTCATTACTCATCAGCTTTTGTGGTGTTGGTAGCCCTAGAGACACAGGAGGGAAGACCCAATATCCACACCTGCCTTACTCAACATAATACAAAATCTAATTACTTCAAAAGGGAGGACAAGTACAGCATAAGAAAGTAAAATGAAGAGAGGAAAAATACAGTAAAACCTAAGAAAAATTGTAATATCTCAAAGAAAAACAAAATGCATTCACAGAAGAGATTTCTTATGCTTATGTGGTCAAGAAAAAATTGTTCATATAAAATACTTGAAATCTTGAGGTGATTTATTTTGAAACACAATTCATTGGGTGTGAGGCATAAATAGAAGAGGATAAAAAGTTAGAGGTAGCCAAACTACTTATTTTGGATTGGCACAAAGTTAAAAATATGAAAATGGGATAGTGAGACAGAGAGCAGGATTTAGGGATAAAGAGCACATTATTAAAGGAAGAAAATGGGGGATGTAAATTGACCTGTGGCTTAGGAGGTCAAAAGAGTAAGCTGACAGAGAAAACAACATGGGATCCTAGTCAACAGCCTCTGAAGTCAATAAGGGTTCTTCCATTGACGTCAGTGGGAATTACGTCCAGTTCTCAGACAAAAAGACAGAGAAAACAAAACTGAAAAGAACATACAACCAGAAAAAAGAAATTTGGACTACAAAAAACAGAGCAGATGGTGTTTGGAGTACATAATGAACTAATAATTGGATGTGTCTGTGTCTTTGCCTTTGACAAGCACTATTATCTTAAATGATATGCTTAAATGAAATATTAAACGACTGACTGTTTTCTTGCTAAGAATAATTCCCGTAGTCTAAAGAAATTAAAGAAAGTTTCTATTAACACTGATTAGATTTTTGAAGGGTCTTCCTGAGCACACTAGGTAGTCACATCTAATTCATAAAGGTTTTACACTAATTGCTATATGAATCCTCATTTTTCCTTTTGTCTTTTTTTTTTCCTTTTAAATTAAACACAGACACCTGAACATAAATGCAGAGTAATTATCTGATCTCCAATTTCAAATCACATTTGGCCTTTAGGCCATTTATAAAGTTTTCTTAATGAATGACCACTCTAAATATACAGGAAAATTCCTACAGAATAGCGTATTTCCTTTATAAAAAGTTGTGATAATTACTGTTGTTACAATGCATACCCTGGGACATAATGTGTTGTGGATATTAATCACACCAGCCTCATGATGTGCTAGCTGTTTGAAACCGTTGCCAGTGTATTGTTAATTCTCAGCTGCCTACAAATCAAATCTTTGCCCAAATTCTAAGTGCTGGTTCCCTCATGTTTAAAAATACTACTACAGTAACAATAAAGCCCAGTGGCTTGTTTCCCTCCAGAATGAACAGTAAATTCGTGTTGTCTATGATTTTACTTAGTGAGCATGCAGGATGATACTCCTAGTACTTGAGTCATCCTTTGAAAATACTGTATGAAAAGGCAAGTTTTGTAGCAGCTGATGCATTGCTGTGGCCCACTGTGTTCACTGACGCTTCACACAGGCAGATAGCCTCAGTTATCCATGTGGCAAAAGTTGCAGAGCTGAGACTAGAAAACAAAGCAACAAAAAGTCAGAGCTTACTGATGTCAGTGGTTTCCATGGCTTCTGAACCCGTTTTAAAAAGGCTAAATATTGTCTGAAGTAAAGGGGTTTTTGTAGTTACATGGGATTACTGAATCTTTTCTTTTTGTTCAGCAGTAGTTTTATCTCTGAAAGGAACATTACCTCATTCATTTTAAGAACATTCTATGTAGCTTTTACATTCAACCAACAAGATTCTATATTTTATGTTTTCTTCTATTATTTAAACAGACTGGTGCCTTAATTTATCTTACATTTTAAATGAATACAAGAACTGCTACTGTAATTTAAGGGTTTGAGGTTAAAAATGAAAAAAATGCATATATGAAGTTAGCTCTGATGAAGTTAACTAGCTTATGCCGCATTACATTTTGCATATTTTATGAATATGTATGAATAATAAACTGTGGTAAGACAACAGCTACATTTAAATTAGGATGAGAAAATAGAGCTGTGTACTGTTTAGAGCTGTGTACTGTTGTGTATGACTGAACTATTGTTGCCAGATTTACCTTCCAGAGCTGACCAAAGTGCATTGATGCTGGATTATCATCAAAAAGAATTGCTTTCCTCGATTTTTCTGAAGCTTTTTAACAACAAAAAATTAGGGAAAAGGATGGACAAAATTAATGAAGGAAATGTGCTCTGAAGACAAATTGAACATGCCATTTATGCTTCAAAAGCTTCTGCTTTGTTTCAGTAACTGTGCCTCTGGTTGGATGACTATTCAATCTCCAAGTGGAGTTACTTATGCTTACACATATACTTGCAGGCTCGCAGTATTTATACTCATTTGGTGTATTTTACATGCTTTTGTCTCTAATTTTAGTAAGTTTTTTATTTACTACAATATGTAAATGAGAACTGCATTTGTATCAAGTTGTGCAGAAAAAAGAATCTGCAAGAAGAAAGATGCAGGCATAGAAATACTGGCTTGAGAAGTTTAACAGCTTTGTTGCAAGGAGTATGAACTCTTGCTACCATACCTCCTCTGGCACCCCCTGACACACATTTCTTGGCACATCCCCCTTAATTTCCATTGTTTCCTCTCAGGACAGGCTTTCTCTGTTTACCTATAGTTAGGGTGAAGTCAGATTATAATAAAGACTAATTATAAGATTAATATTCTCATTTGTTTTCTATAGGTTAACTTTTACTCCATATTCACACGTTTTGGCATGACTTTTTTTCTGGAGTAGGGCTACTGATCTGTCTGCTGATACCATAATGAAGAACTACCCATCATGGCCCAGCTCAGATATCTGCTACACCTGTGTTTGGCTGAATACTCAGTGTGATGTTGTTTTTCTCCAGGACACTAAAGTCTGGAAAATCACTACATTCCATTGAAGAAAATCCAACCACTTTCTTTCCAAAAATGTCCTTCTCTTTTTTTCAGCAGCTGTGCATCAACATCAATAAAATTTCGTGATGTTTTTTATTACAGAAATGAATGTGCTGTACTCTGTGCCACTGTTTTGTGTATTGAAGATCTGGCTGTAAACCCAGAGATTGTTGAGGGATGTGAGAGAGATTTACATACTGCATTTTACTCACAGAAGCATGATAGTTACCTCCAGTTTTCAATTATAAGTGCCTTCTAGCTGTATGCTCACAGACCATGCAAAATAATGATTCAGCAATAACTTTTAGTGCAGAAAGTACCTGGGAATACCAAATTAATATTTTATTCCTATTATTAATTCCTAGGTGAACACAACTTTCCATATACTTACCATAAACTTACCTTATTGTGTGAAGTAATGGGCTACAGAGCATTCCACATGTAGACTACAGGGTCAGTCATTCAGATCTTGCCTAATGAGGAGCATCCACTGTTGTTTAGTGACTGCGTGAGGCTCTAAGGACGGGAATACATGCAGAAATCCATAATCAAATTTAGCATATTTATGGTCACATTGTTATCATAAGGGACTTCAGAGCCCCTTACCGTAGGAATTAAGTCTTTGTTTATAATAGCTTGCAATTTTAGGTACCTATTCTGAGCAGTGAGAGCAGAGGCCAATTACTGAAAAAGCAGGGAAAACAGTGATATAGTCTAGATCCGGTAAATAAACCCCAAAGCTATCATTCTTCTTTAAAGAGCAACTGCAAAACTGTGACACAGAGCTTTGGGAACCGTTGCAGGGAACAGCAGCGGAGGCAAGCCAAGTGCTACAGAAATGATTAATGCAGTCCTTCGTACATGGTAACAGATCGTGAAAAATCCCAAAGAGCTGTGTTAAGACTCTTCTTCTCCATTGTTGGGTGCACTAAAACTTACCACAGACCTAAGAGTAGAGGAGCAAGGTTAACTAGGAAAGTCTTTAGTTAATCTACGTGAAGAAAGCATCAAAAAGATTGTGTTCTTCCAGATTACTTTTATTATATTATTATTATTTTAACTTTTTAATAATCCCTTATTTCCAGAAAGGCCTGTGAAGCAAGATGCTGGGGTTTAGTCTTTGTCAAGAACTATGGGACAAGCATAAGATATGCCCCTGGAGAATTCATTATGTAAGTGGCTGAAGAAACTTATTTGTTTCTCCAGTATCATTTTATTTTTAAACATTACCATGCTGGTTGTGAAAGCACATTTCAACTCTGAATGAAGCTGAGTCCACAGAATGAGGCATGTCCTCATGCTTTTTATATTTGAATACATGAGGCTTCTGCTTAGAAAGCTCATGGCACACGTCGAGCCAGCTCAAGTGGCACTGAGAGACTTTTCTTTGAGTCCCTCGCTCTTCTCAGCTGTTATTTCTCTCTTCCACGTACCTCATCTATATGCCATAGTATTCTTGTCTGTTTAGTGCTCATTTTGTTGCAAGTTTTACTTTGTGGCTTCAGATCAGGAAAGATCCCTCAAAACCTGTCATTAGGAGAAGCAAACCAACCACAAATCCACCTTCCTGCATGTGTGCTGGAAATATTTATAAAATGGTAAGAAAAAAAAAAGTTGAAGCTGCTTCCATATACCATAAAGGAATAGAAAAGATGTGAGAGCTTTCAGGAAATCATTGCAGTGCTTGCTTCCAAAACTACAGGCTGCTGTTGATTCTACACAAAACCACAATTTTTAAATGATAAATTATCCTTTCAGTTATGGAACACATTTAACACCAAGGGGAATCAAAGAAAAGGAAAGTTATTGTCAAGAGAACTACAAAGATGACTAAAGCATGACTTGGGTTTTAGCAAAATCAGACTAACAATCAACTGGTTATTCTGGTTATTTCCCTTCACATGAAGGGATTCATTTGGTCAGTGAGGCCTGCTTCTGAATCTTGAATTTTCCAAAACATCCTTTTGTGATTATAGAAATAAGTATCTGCAACTGACTGGATGACACTGTACACCTTGGATTTCTGCTGCTCTGCACCCTCCTGGTAACTTGTTTCTACTCTTTGCTTTTTATCAACTTCTGCTCCAAATCCATTAATCCCCCTGTTTTTTCCCTGTTCTCCTCTTCCTAAAGTCTGCTCTTCCTGGTCTGCTTCACCTACAGGCATTTAGTTACGAATTTGTATGGGCCATCCCTATTTTGAGGCACATCTCTTGCAGGTTGCAGGGTCTGCCCAAACTGAAACTGCTCTGCATGATTAGGCAGAACTTTACACAACATGAAACTACAAATCTTCCAAACACCCTTACCTGCCCATACAGTCAGTGCTTGGCTATGCCTGAGGCTTGTATACCCTTTAGTGATAGTCAAGTGCTGCTCCCCTGAGGAATAAGCAGATCTTAATGGTTCTGATTTTGAACACAATGTGATTAAAGGTCTTGAAAGAAAGTTAAGTTTCCCTGGCCACCATCTTTACTTCCAGGAACACGATTTTCATGTAATCCTTGGGAACTCTGATTAGATTCGTCTGCATACCAGCTGGTACTCAGTAATTCTTCCCCGTTTCACATAAATGAGACAAAAAAGCAAGAGTTTTAGGATCTTATTCTATATAAAGAGACCATATGGTTAAGATAACTAATATGAAGACTATTCATCTGTTCAATCTTTACACACAAGGTACATATTTCTGGAAAACCACTGTAAGCTCTATGTATGTATCTCTTTCTAAATACACCAACCAGTGGAATTCAAAATAGGATATTTTTTTTCTTTCATTTTGAACCTATAAAATATTAAGGAAGTCATACAGTTGAAAGAGAAGTGTGTCCTTCAAAAAAAAAAAAAAAAAGTGCAGTCCTGTTATTTCTAAGTTTATGGGGCTGACATTTTTCTCTCCTTGTAGTTTTATAACAGTATGACTCAGTTAATTGGATTGAAAGCCAAGGGCTGCTACAACTCAGATACAGAAAAAAAGCACTACATTCATATACATTTGCAGAGACAGAAAAAGATATTTATTACTATGACTGTCAGTACAGGGACCTTAATGTTCAGAGTAGAATATTTAAATATAGAAAAAGCAACCATCAAATAGTTTTGTTTTCAGACCTTCCTGTGTGCAAAAACATGTCAGTTGTGTAACTGTAAAGTATTTCTTTCTCCTCTGCACATTACACTGCAAATTTCAGTGTAATGATAAAAATAGTTCAGAAAAGGTGTCCAACACATCCAAACACATTTTTTGTTCAGCTGTCAGAAAGTAGTGACCTTGCCTACCTTGAACTATCTGTCCATGCTCATCTCCCTGGAATCTACTGAAAAATTGGAAGAAATCTATAGGTTCAAATGTAAATTACTTTTTGAGCGTTGCTGGTTTACTTTGCAGAAGTGTTAACTACAGTACCTTCAATCCATGTACTTTTGTCAAGATGTAATGACTCAATTGCAGAACATATTTCCAAATTTAAGACCAATAAGAAAAGTTATCTGAGATATCTAAAGCAGAACTGTTATGCAAAAGAACAATGGAAGAGCATCTGTAATTCTGACTATTGAACTCGAGCAGCTGCATACATAACAAGGTGTTTGGTGAGTCGAAGCTGTAATAAAGGGAGAGATTTTGAATTTTCTTTCTTTTAGAGTAAATGAACACGAAGCCTGTGCAAGTTTCTGGTAATGTCTTCTAATGGCATACATGTAACTGGGTTTCCTTACATTTTATAATGCAGTCTGGGGTCTCCAAACTCTGTACAACCTTACGTTTAGTAGAAGGCAAATAAGATACTCACTACTCAATAAACAAACATAATAGCAATTTGCAAGAATAATTGCTTTGACAGGTCCTACATTTAGCCATGCTGTAACAAATCATATGGTCACAGAGTATGAAACCCACATGCTGTATTGAAAACATGATCTACACTAGTGAAGTATTTCTACCTTCACAGCCTTTTTTTAACATACTGAAGAGAAAACTGCACGGACACTAACAATTAATTAGCTTTTATTGCTTAATCTATTTTCACACACATCTTACTTTCAGATAGTAGCATACATCTTACACTATCTTTGAGAACCAATGCAGAGTCTTGCATGCATCAAAAGAGAAGCTGTGAGTCAACTGATCTGGTGAAGATAATGTTAAGTTTAGAGAGATGCATCTCTAAATTCTCTCTATGTGGTTGATGCTGGACTTAGAGGAACAAAAACCTCCAGAGCTGCTATTCAGTATGTTGGTTAATGGTTGTTTCTTACAGTTGTAATGGCGTGGTTGGTGAGGGTGAGGAGCTTTAGGAAAAGGAAGCATGAAGGCCATACAGAGACACCTAAGCAATACACGTTTGAAAAACAATAGGGAAAACCTACCAGCTACTCCCTTTGGGGATTCCATGTTGTTACTTATCAGTTTTTATCTTCATGGTGATTTAACCTGAGACACTTTGAGGAAGACTTGAAAAGATGCGTATGGTTACTTACCACTAGTCTAGTACCAAGTAACTTTGCTATGATGATTTGGATACTTGGAGTTCTCATAGGTATCCTAATATTAGGGGAATGAAAGTAAAGTCAGGTCCGATTGAAGAGTGAAGGAATCAGGTAGTAATCATCACAGACTTTTATTGGCGCGGGATCAGAGAAAGCACATGGTCAAACAGTTTGAAAGGCAAATGCAAAGTGGAGCCACTCTGGTTCCCACGATGCAATCCAGCTGCAAAAGAATGAAGTATTCATCCCTCACCACACCATGATCTCAAGAGAACCTTGTGATAGCTGCTGCGGATAATTTATATGCATAGACATACACACACACACACACACGCGCACACACACACACGCACGCACGCACACACACGTATGTAGACTTTATGGGCTTTTGTACATGCCCAGGAAGGGTAAAGGATCTCTTCTGTCCATGAGATGCTTCCAATAAATGCAGGACAAAAATGGCATTGGCAAACTTGCCAGTGAAGCTAGATTCCTGCTAAAACTACAGGCAAAAGATTTAGTGCATTTTATGGTACCTTCCTGCCGTCATACTAAATTGTGTGTGCTCTTTTTTCTGCTGCATTTGGCTGCAACCAGGGGATTTCTGTCTGTGGCATGAATCTCCTATTACAGTGCTTTTCAAAGCTCTAAGAGGAGGTCTTTTTCATCAGCTCTTTAAGTTTTCTTCACCTTTAGCTTTTTGATTTGAAATCAGGTAGGAGGAAAACAAACAGATGAAGTCCTTTAGTATCACGTATCAACACACAGTAGGCTGTACTAAGGCTTGATTTGCAGTGAATCTAAGTTATTAAACACTTTGATTCTGTAAAGCCCAAACCATATGAGCTTTAAAGAAGTATCACACAGCATGGAGCTGTTCACTTTATAGAGTAAGTGTTTGTGTTAAGAGAGAGATGTAAGGAGAAATAAATCTGTGTACCTTTCCTTTTCTTATAAAAGGAAGGAAATTGAAAAATTATCTTAATAAAAAGCACCATAAAATCTGAAAACATAGTCATAAATTACCCCCCAAAACACAGACACATTTAAGCTGCAAATTGCTTTTAAAGTCATCTAAAGGTAATTTGTTATTCATATCTTAATAAAATGAAATTTTCACAATGTTAAAGAGGAAGCAGATGTTGTTTTTAATATTTATTGAAAAACAGTTGTGGTGGTGTAATGCAGTCCTCTCTGGCTGACCTTTTGTTCCTGTCTGCTTTCTTATGTTTCATTAAAAGCTTTTATCACCAAATTGTTTTCCATGAACACTTGGGATCATAGAAGCTTCCAATGGCAGAAGTGTCCAGGTTGTGATAAAGACCTGTGTGTGTCAAATGCCAAAGTAACATTTAACAGAACTACGATAGAGCAAGAGAGAGTAGAGCTAAAAAACAGAAAAAGAGATTTCTTTTTCTTTTTTCCTAAATAAAACAGTGATTTCCCTTGAATGTAGTCTGAAAATAGAGCAAGCTACACTAAACTAAACTAAAATCTATTATTATTTCTGTGCAATACTTTAAAAGGTCCCAGAATATGTTCAAATTTACTCTTGTTATTAGTGAGAGCTTTATCACTGAATTCAGCAGGGGCAAAGTTAGGGTGAAACTCTGCTGATTTTATGTTTTTGGTTTTTGGGGTTTTTTTTAATTGCATTTTTAATAGGCTGTATAGGATGCTTTGTCGCCATCTTCATACATAAACATTATAAAATAACCCAAGCTAATGTAGCATTAGTAAATGTACGGACCTAATAGCTTTTAAGTGAGTGGAATGGCTTGCAGTCTGTCTGGAAAGTAAATGAGCACAAGCCCTAGCAGATACCTGGGGTGACTAACCTGCAGCATAGAAGACATTTTACAGAAACTGTCTTGTTTGGTGCCTTCCTCGTGTTTGTCCTGGGCATGTACCAGCCACACCATTCAAGTTATTTTTACCTGTGGCAGTGTGAGGAAATTTCACCTTCAAGTCGCTGCTTATCAAAGTGTTCACAGCTTGACAGGTTAAAATATTTTATCTGGGAGGTTACTGGAAGCTGGTTCAGGTCTGAAAGCAGTACTCTTGTTCTCAACATAGACACTATTTAGAAAAGGCACTGCAGTGAGTAAGCGGTGCCAGGAATACCAGGACTGAGTCCCACCCTTCAGAGTTGTCTAAGTATAGCACATCTGATGGTTGGATCCTTTTGACAGTACTGTTCATGCAGGGCAAAGGATTTATTTGTATTCTCGGGTGCAGATAGGCAAAAAGATTTTTACACTCTCTATGCCAAAACAAAGCAGACTAAGGAGAGCAGAGACAGTCCAATGTGGAGAGGTTTGTGCATAGTTCAGGTCATTGAAATGGCTTTAGATGGCTGTGGGCATGGCAAGTGCATAGTCAGGTCTAGCAAAAACAAAGTGGGGAAGCTGTGGCAAGCATTCAATCTGGATAATAAATATTGAAAATCTTCCTTCCCCAGAGTTTCAAAGATATTTTCTCACAGTTTAGAAAAGTCTAAGCCAACTTCAAACCAAAAATCTGTGCACAGAATTACAAATAAACCTGCTGCTCTTATCTAGAAAAACTGCATTGGGATAGCTTGCCAGCATAATAGTTTCACCTAGAAAATTAAAAGGCAGCACCCAAGCAAAAGTTTGATATTCCAAGTATATGCACATACTCACATTTCAAGAAATCATCATAAGATTTGAGTAAACTTTCTCTGATGCCTTCATAGTTACTTACTGCCCAGGGAGGTGGAGGCAGGCAGCTGTGGGCCCCCATCATGTCTCCCACTGTCCAGGCTCCTGTTTTGTACTCTGGTTCACACCACACTCTCACAAACCTAGCAGGGTCTTTTGGGAGTGGATAGTGGTGCTAGTCACCATCAAAACAGCACTTCCCAAACAGCAAGGGCTTAATCTAAGCTGTGTGGAGGTGCAAGGGAGAAAAGTTCCAGTATTGCCTGAATTCCTGCCAGAAACATTACATTCTTTTCTTGGTAGGTTGGAAATTTCTGTTTATCTGTGCAACACAGTAGATGGAATCATGTACAATCTCTCATCTGATTTTCTTTTTTGCTTTTGGATTATTTAAAGACAGTGAATTCTCTGTGCTCCAGGCAATAGGGCTAAAAGTGCTTTAATGAAGATTATATCAGGATGATAATGTAATTAGTATAGTTGAGAAAATTCCTTCACAGCTAAAAGGGGAAAAAAGATTGAAACTTACACACACTGCATCTGGGTTTTTCTTGTCAGCAAATCCTTGGGGCTAATTCTCTATTCCTGTCAAGCACTGTAATGTGCTGCAAATTTCATCTAGCTGAAAACATGTGGAAGAGTAACTGCCAGGCACCTTCAACACTGCTCAGAAGCTATGCCGTGGGGGAAAATAAATTAATGCAAGATGAATAAACCCAGGCTACCTGGGAGTTGGGAGGTTCCCTGAGAAACGAGACAGGCAAACCTCAGGAGATATTCTGTTTGGATTGTGCCTGTATACTGTTCCAGACTATTCATATTTCTCCACTCTATAATCATAATATTTTGCCTCCTAGCAGAGATCTTTATGTAATTAAGAAGTGCACATGAAATATGGGAAAAGGTATTTGGGAGTAAGGGGCAGATTCCTGCAAAAGAACAAAAAGGAGCACTGAGAAGGTGCAGTGTTTAAGTCTTCATTGTTCTGAAACTCATACAGTTGTTTAGTCCTGCACAAATTGGTATGGATTCTGCAGAATGACAGTGGTCACAGTAACTTTGTCATTTATGAAAGTCAGTGTGTCTGTTCTGTGCCCTGTTTCCCACCATCCTCCAATAAAATCATGGCTTTTTGGCCAGGAATGGCTTTTCGCATTCCTTTCTGTGCTTAGCTCACTGCTTTGTGAACTCACTTAGCTCACAGCTGCAATATAGTTATAATTTTATACTACATTCTCCAGAAATAGGATGTAAAGTGATCTCTGAGGACCTATCAGCTGGGTAATTACAGTGTTTGAGAAGAATACATCTCCTTCTTGGTTAGTTCTAAGAACAAAGGGCATGGCTATGTGTCCTACAAGTGTCAGGAAAAGAATAATGTTAACAGAGGACTACAGCCACTGCACTATGCCTTCACAAGGTGCTGGAAACATCCAGAAGCCCTGGGTTATGAGGGCTGCATTGACTTACCAGTGCAGCCACTGCGTACCAGCCTTGCAGATCCAATTATGGTGCATTTGACGATTCCGAACAGTCTACTTAATTCATATAATGCCAACTGAACTCCACTGAAGTTATGTCCAATGGCAAAATAATATTTTCATGATAAAGTATTTATGTAATTCCTAAATGAATGAAAAATATGGACTTAGTGATAGGAGAGAAAAGAGCCCTGTTCAGACATGTGCAGCAGTTACACTCAACAGTTTTTAACTATGACAGAAATACAGTAAGCGAGTAAAGGAGTGTTACTCCCACAGTCACATTTCAAAGCAATACATTTTGCATCCTTCCCTTAACATCATTCCACAGAAGACAGCTTTTTGACACACACTGACCGCTTAAAATCCTAAATAACCACTGCAAAGACTGTAATTTTTCCATAAATCAGAAATCTATCACAGCAGGTGATACCTGATGTATTTGTGCTTGTGTGTCCTTTTGGCAAAAGGGAAAGAACTAAATGACCTTTCAGAATTCCTAAACTCTAAGCCTTTTTTTCTCTTTCAAAGTGGAGTCTAAAGCCATTGTGGCAGCAAAAGATTGTACTGTCCTCAGCAATGACATAACTTCTGCCTTGCAAGATGCTGCATCCTTCTTTTCTCAGTAAAAACACGGAAGGGAGTGAAGGTTCTTGTCTAACTCTGATCTCTGTCCCTCTAAAAGCAGCTTTGCTTTGTGTTCTTTGCTTCTGAGTGATCAGTTAGAAATCACTGGGAATTCAATACACCACCTGCACTAAGGAGATCTCACAAGCAAATCAATAGCCTTCGAAATAATTGTTTAGGCAGTTTGAACTTAAATATTGTGATTTTGTAGATTAAACCTGGGGTTTGTACAATATTTTAT
This sequence comes from Falco biarmicus, assembly GCF_023638135.1. NCBI lineage: Eukaryota > Metazoa > Chordata > Aves > Falconiformes > Falconidae > Falco > Falco biarmicus. Next base: position 14,163,074 of record NC_079311.1, read on the forward strand.
AGTACATTTATAATTCAAAACATTTAGAAGGTTGAAAGACAATCAAAAATATTGTCACTTGCTTAAAAATTGTTCAAGTGAAACTTACTTTTTTCCTTTGTTGAAAAATTTTAAAAATAAATGCTTTGGAGGAACTGACAATGTATTTATTCACTTTTTGATTTTCAAAGGGCCTGCTATCTTGAAAAGGTTCCACAAAGCAGTTGCCTCTCTAAGAATGGGTGATGATCTCAAAGCACCTTCTCTTCATCCCTTTTCTCACGGTGAAAGGTGAGACTGAACAGGAGCCGTATTTGCTGTTTGCAGGACCCTAGAATGTATTGTAACTGCCTCTCAGATAGAACAGCTCTGACTCCTTGAATTGCTGCATAAAGAAAAGATTTCTTAAAGGAGCAGTGTCAGGTAGAAGATTGGAAAGCAAAGTTAAATACTGCAAATTATCCCCAAAAGAAAAGAGTGCCAAGAGATCGCACATACTTGGAAGAAGAAAAAAGCTGCATGCTTCCTGATTTGTCCTATTAGATCATCAAGCACTGTTGAAAACCCTGGCACACACAGTAACATGAGACTGTGCTGATCTTTACCACACAACTGGTCTGAACCAGGCTTTACCGCTCCAGGTTACACACGCACATGTCCAACAGCCAGTGAACAGTCCGTCACCCACTTTGGAGACAAAAAGTAACAGAGAGGGTTTTAATGAAAGAAGAAAAGAAATAATTATTTCAGAAGGAAGGGAGAACAGGCAGTATCTAGATAGAAAAAATAGATACAGAAAATGTTAGGTGTTCTTAGGATTATTTTAATGCAAAGGTAGTATTATGTTAAACAACATGTCAAGCTTATGTCAAAATTTGTTAAAGTAGTACTTTCAAACCGAGGAACCAAAGTACAAGCATCTGATTTAATTTTTAAGCAGCTCATGAATGACTGAGTTAACTGGGACATTGAACTTTCTGAAGTTCAGGGCGCAAATAAACCTTTCTGACCTTGACCAGCCCCAGTGGTGTCCCCACTCAGTGCACCCACTTCCAGGAGATGCTGAGTAACACCTGCTGATCCCAACCAGTTTTGCACCTGACGAGCCAGATCTCCCTGTGCAAAGTTAGTCAGCTATCTCATCGTAGTCAGAGGTGCTTGTGTTCATCAACTGGCAGACTGTTTCAAGAGACACCGAAAAGCAAAGCACTGCACACTTTATTAGTAACGAATATTTACAGTTAATACTTTTTTTTTTGGAAATAAGTTATACTGTATAACTGGGATTTAAACATGTTCTCAGTTAGTAAAATGTATACAGTCTTTTTTAAATATATATTGATAAATTATTTTAATGTTTAAAAGGAGACTGTTAAATGTAGTAAATAGAAGCATTCCCTTTACATATTTGCATTCCCAGTATAGAAAGTTTTGTTTCCAGGCAGATGAGGAACTTTCCTAGTGCAAGTGAGTACAGAATGAAAACAAGCTGGAGATAGGTTGCTACAAAGACATGAAGAACCTAAAGATCCACAGAGAGGTTCACCCAGGAACATGGACAGAAACATATATAATAGTGCCCCAAAGAGAAGAACCAGTTATTCAGTAACTGGAGTTTAACAAAGCAAAGCACAAATGGTTAGAGTTATCTGGTGTCCTCTCCATTATCAGGCTGACACAAATCTGTCCATATCATAAGGAAAAATAAAAATAAATAAATAATTAAATAAAGCTGTAATGTACAATTTCAGTCTGGTTTTCAAATATATTTAAATGCTGAACTACTGGATTCCTACTGAAATATCAACATGGGTCCAGAAAATAAAACATGAGAACTATTTATTCTCTGTGAATGGTTCTTCTAAGAAATCATCTTGATAGTTTTTTCAGCAATAGATCTATTATGCAGCAACATGTTCTGCTACATTTAAACTGCAATAAGTAAGAGTCAGTGTTCTAACTAGAGAGCTTCATTCTGAATATCAGCAGCCTTTACCAGAGAGACCATCAAAGTCATTAGCCAGCTGGTTACCTAAAACATAATGGGCCAGATTTTCTGCTGATGTCATTCTATTTGGATTCAGTCTCAAGGCAAGTTTTTCGCTTAAACTGTGTGAATTTGTTTTACATAAATAAGGGCTCCCGTCTATAAAAGACAGCAAGCCAATATATATTTAAAAAAAAAAAATCAAAAATCATTACTGTACTTTTGAAAAGGTCTGCAAGATCCTGCACTTCAAATAGCTGTACAAACAAATTTTGAATGATATTGAATCTAATTATTGTCAAAAATAAACAAAACCAAAGAAGGCAAGTAAATGAATTTATTTCATGGTCTCAGGACAATGTTTACCACAGACATAGCAATAGGACAATATACACACCAAAATCATATAAAAATTGAGGCTGGTGCAAAAAGACTCAAAATTGTATCCATTTCAACTGAAAATTTGAATGCTATTTATTTGAAAATGCCATATTTCTGTTATTGTAATAGACTATACCAACTATCCCGCCAAACATTTCTAGGATATGAACATAAATCATACAAATAAATGGTCAAATCTGTTACAATATTTATTTTCAGAGACTCAATCCCATCTTAAGATTTTCCCATAGACATTAAGAATAAGGAAAGACCTGGTGGACTTCATATTGTCTCTTCCTATTAATCCCTTCTAAAACAAATCCTTCCCAAGGAAGCAGATTCTGCTTTAGGTCGTGTCATTGCAAATGAAAATGCAGAGTTTCAAAGCCAGAGTAATATTTCTATAATAGGAGCAGAATGTAGCCCTGTATATTTGTCTGATCCAGTTTTAAATGACTGAAGTGATGATGCTTTTACTGCTTCCCTGAGGAAAGACTTCCACAATTTAACAGATCTGACTGTTAACATTTACTTTTTCTCCTGACATTTCCTTCATTTTCATTTGCTCAGTTTCATCCTGTTTCCCCACTCGTCCTACTGGATGACACAAGGCGTGCTGCACCTATATAGGTAGTGACAAGCTGTGCTACCACCAATATTTAGAGAGCAAGTATGAATGCTGGGATGGTCCTGTAATCTTACTTTATGTATAGTATCCAATCCAATTTTTCTTTCATATACCACACCACACCTTTCTCTTTTTCCAGCACACTTCACTGTGTCTCTGCATCATTATACGTGTGTGCATGTGTTTATGTGCATTGCTCATTTATTGTTTCTTCATGGACAAGTTTCATTTCATTCCCTCCAGGCTACTCCTCTGTTGACATGTTGGCTGTGGAAACTGCTCAAACAGCCTTCATCCTTTTATTATTTTTTTTTTTTTTCCCCAAATGTGCTTGTCTGTCATAAGCACTATTTAAATAGCAATATCTCTATGGAAATCTTACATGGTTTATTTAAAAGGCCCCAAAGCTTCCTCACAGCAATCATTTAACATTGGCAGTTCAACCCACTAGTACCTCTGCTGTTCATTTCTTGAATAATACAATAAAGTGCAAAAGCACTGGTATTGTGCCTTTCAAACAGAGAGCCTTGGAGCACTTCAAGCACAAGAAACATAACTGTTAAAATGAGTGCCATCGACTCAGGATAGCTGAAAGGTGGGCTGAGAAGAGAGAGGCTGTTAGTAAGAACCTGAACTTGAAAGAAGAATCATGGAGGCGTGCTGCAAGTGAATCCCTACTCTTGTCCATGAGTGCTGTGCTGCACAAAATGCTCCACTGGCAGGAAAACAGTTGTAGCAAGAGGGCTGTGGGGACTGGACTGCTCTGGAGACTGTTTTATGTTTTATTTTAATGAATGATTCTTTAATCATCTCTGAGCAGTCAGTGCTCAGATTTTAAACGTAAAATAAATACACTGGCAGGCCCACAAAAGTTGTTTTTGTCTTAGGTTCCTTTTTGCTTAGTGAGATATGGTGGAAAGTCAAGTGACAGCAAGCCTGACTCTTCTGACAGAATTTCTCTGAAGGACCAGGGCAATCCTTTCTGTTTCCCAAATTCTGGGAAGATGGTCTAGGCTGTGGCTGTGCTGCAGAGCAGGAACCCTGGTTGCACACCCACTCGAACAAGATGTGAATATGCTATTTCTTCTTACTGGTACAAACTTTCCAAAGCAAAAGTGGGAATGGAGAAATTACTGGGAAAAGTATTAATTCTTTAGGACATTAGGGCATACAGCTTTTTTTTCATAGGCTGTGATTAAAGTGTGGTAGATTTTTTCACCCATCCTTTTGAGACTTCTGCTTAGGACGTACCAGTATGTGTTTGACTCATTTTGTCTTTGCCTAGGTTTTCCTGATTGTGTTCTACTTTTTTAGTGTGTTTTTACTATCAAATGTTTCTTTCAGCTTAGGGCAATGTTGACATAGTTTTCTGTAACTGGTGATATTTGTATATGTTCCCCATAAGGCTGGCTTTAAAGAAATGCTGTGAAATATTCTGTGACCAGCCGTCAGCTGACTTTTGCCCTTGAAAATGGAAGGGATGCCTTTATTCACATGTCTTTCCTCAATAGCCTTTAAGGAAGGCGGGAGGACATCTACATAATGTTGTCCTTTGACTGTTGGTGATGATGATCACAATACAGCTGTTAAAGTGAGATGAAGTATGTGTGGGAGAGACTTGTAAAAACAGGTGCTTGTCAGCGCACTTATGATTTGCCCTGGGTTTTTTAGAAGAAATTTTGAAAAAAATCTCCTAGCATGGAGGAAGCTGTAATATTTTCTTATGGTTAGAGAAGGGGACAATACACACTATAGCGTAGATACATGCTGTAAGATAGATGCAGCCATGTGGAGTCATCAGATTGGAGGGACTGGCTGTATCTTAGCCCTGAATCTGAGTGCTAGTCAAGGTAATCTATATAATTCAGAGTGCATATTTGCCAGGTTAGAGAATTGGAAAATGTTTGGTGTGTCAACTGAGAACATTTAATATGGCAACTGATATGCATGTGTCATATACGCGAGACATTCTTGAGTGAGAGACCTGGTTTGTCCAAGGCTGTTTACAATAGTGTCCCCGTAGATAAGCATTGTGCACTAATGTTATAGGTAGTAATATCTTTTTAAAAGGGAGTAAGGCCATGCTAGCAAAAGTTTTAATATATAGGGGTTTTTAAATGTACAATTAATATAAAAATGCTTTACATAAAATGTGGGAATCTGTAAAGTGATCATTTGAGGAAAACACATGCAGGTATTTATCGGTTGGGAGGAGGAAAGAAAAATAGCTGCTTTATGGCAATTGTAGGAGGGGGTTTTTTCCCCCTGAAATGTTGATTCAAATAAAATGTTCTGTCTTGATTTTGAAGTTTTTCTGCAAAACATCAACACCAGAACAGGGTTTCAGTCCATAAATGTGTAACAATGACTTAAGGGGTTGTTCTAATACCTTTTCTCAGAGATTAGATGCCTTCACTTACAATACACATCTGTGTCCCTTTCCAAAAGAAGTTAACAGCAGAGCATCCCTGTAGTTTGTGGTTACTCCATATGTTGCCAGGTGAATTAGACCATGAAATGCAGGCCTTACAGGAAAATGAAGACATGCAGTAGCCAAACTGACTCTCTTAAAAATGTTCTGGTCAAAATGAAAAGCCATTCAACTGAAACTTTTTCATTGCAGACGGGCTGGGCTTTTTCAATGGAAAATCCCATTTTCCTAAGAAATTGAACATTCTCCAAGAAAAAATACACCTGGTTAAAAACACAGAATTCTTTTGAAAAGTTGTCGTTGTAAAACTAGGAATGCAGCCTCTGCTGTTACCTGAACCTGACATAAGGGTGTAGGAATCGTTATTTCTAGTGCCTATTTGTGCATTTCCCATTTGTTCAACAGCCACTTCAGGTAAGTCACTGATCCTGTCTTGTTGTCCTTTGTCAAATTTGCAAAATAGATGTAATATTCCTAACAGGTGTAATGAGACATCTATTGCTAGTAAAATGCTCTGGGATCCTAAAATGAAAGGTTCTATCTACATGGGATTATGTATAAAGCATTATGTTGAAAGAAAGTTTTCCACACTGATGACCTTATTCCTCCAGGATTTTGTACTCTGTAGTCTCAAAGGAGAGAGATTGGCCCAAGATACAGCTACAAAACCTCATGAGAAGAAGAATAATTTCTGCAATCAGTACCTCGCAGCAATGTGCACCAACATTTATAATTTTGTTCTTGCCAACTGATAAAACACTGAATACGTTCTGTAACAGAAACAAAACAACTCTGTAAAAGCTCACACTACAAAGCCTGCAAGCAGAGTTCAGTTGGAGGTTTTAGCCCTCAGCTGACATCTATCATTCATGAAGACCCTGTGGGCTTTCTTCAAGGTCTGTCAAACCTACTACCTTGTATGTATACAAAACACGTTTGACTAACTTCATGGCAGAGGCGCTGTAAGCAACATATCTGATCATTTCACTGGACCTTTCACAGATACTAACAAAAAAAAATTGTTAAACTTCACTTTTTGCGAAGCTGAAAGTGGTAAACAAATCTCCAGCATGCTTGCTAGTGCTCTGTGCCTGGGAATGAACATTATGTGGAATACAACAAGTGGGGTTTTATTTTAATTTTTTTAAAAAAATTATATCTTGACCTCACAGGCTCAAAAATCTTGACCCAAAGATCTTGAATTTTGAGTCTGCACTTACGATTTTAATTTAGAGGAGAGCATGATTATCCAAATCTTTGCTGACATTTGACCCCTAAACTAAAACAACAGAAGGCACAAAAAAAACAGGGGGCACAGGGAGCACCTGAGGAAACATCTTATTTAGATAGGATTAATACCGCAGAGAGAAGGTCCCTTGGCACAAGGACAGAGGGAGAAGAGACTGAGTTAAAATGCTACAGGGCGGATAAAGGCTTACAAAGCAGGAGGAAAAAAGAAAGAATTTTAAACTTTGTAAATAGATGACATTTGTCTGGGTATAAAAAATTAAAAGGAAGTGGCTGGCAGGCGGTAGATGTGACTTCTTAATCGAAAGTGCTTTTTACCCTTCACCTTATTTGTTTCTGTTTATTTCTTATTTCTAAACTAATTCATGGGTAGATGTCAGAGATGGTGATAGGGTGGCTCATTTAAACTTTTGTTTCTGTGATCTATTATTGCACCTTTAGTGGATTTGTCATGTAAGCTCTGGCCAGGCACCAAATAATCCTTTCAAAAAAGCAGACCTTTGGGACTGTTTGTAAAGTCCACATGCAACATACGAAAAAGGGGTCAATTAAGAATACTGCTGTCAGAAGTATATGGGTCTGAGCAACTTAACAAATGGGCATCCATGGGCTACATTGTACCTATAAACAACATTTTGCTAAGCATTCCAGCGGCAGTCCTCCACTTCATAACAGAAATCCTAGCTCTTCATCTTTGTGCTCTTATATCTCATGACAATTCCTGATTTTCTCTTAGTACTCTGGTTTGAAAACTGATCCAGTTTGTTCTGCATTTTTCCTGTGTCAATAGCACTCCAAGTTTTACATCATCACCAAACTTCAATAATGCACTCTTACCTTTTGTGAGAAGGTTGCTGGCAAAAATGTTGGATAAGACCTGTTCGAAGACTGAATCTTGAGTAATGTTTGTCATTTTCCTCTCCCAAGGAAGGTGATCTCTGAACAAAGCCACTGTTTCCTTTTCCCCTTCCACCAGCTCTTTATCAGTTAGGGATGATCTAAATATTTTCTGGTTTATTTGATGGTTTCCTACACAGCATGTGACAGATGTCTTGACTGAAGACATCCCAAAGGATCAGTTATTTTACTAAAGAAAGATACCAGAACAGTTTGATATGATTTGTGGTAAGATCGTGTTGCCCTGGATCCAAGGCCTGGTTTGTCACCTTTCTTTAATTATTCTGCCTTTAAAACTGGCAATTCCTAGGACACAGATTGTGTCCTCGACAGCCTACAGCAGTCAGGCTAAGTGTGTGAGCCTGTCTGGATCAGCCTGCATCCATGTTCTGTGTTATGTTTCATTAAAGGATTCCTGAAATTAGAGTTTATTATGCTCTCCTTTGCACCCCAGAGGCCAGTATGGTTGTTAGGCTTGGCTGGGCTCCCTGGTCAGGTATCATCTGCTACAGCTTTTTCACACATGCAGCCTGGTTAATATTTAATGTAAACACGTTCTGTCATTTTTCATCAATGCCATCAATGCTTATTGTCATAAAAATGAGAGGCTTTCACTGGGTGATTTTAAATGGAGAAAACATTAATTCTGTCACATCATAGCAGAAAAGTGGAGAGGAGCATCAGCACAGCCAGTATCTGTTGCTTATAAAAAAGCAAAGCAGAGGTGGATATTCAGCTATTTCAAGTACTGTGGTGAGCAACAGAAGAGAGGCACGCAACAAAGAACTGTGATTAGAGCAAAGTCAGTGGTAGAAAGACACGAGCTCCTCATAATTGTTCATATTCAAAAATAAAATGCAGTTTGATGTTATGTGCAACACTTTCTACTGAATTTTGCATTGCACAGTCAGTTGCACCTGATTATAACTGATTTATAAATCAACAAGATTAATCAGTTGGTTAAAATATGATATTGTTCTTGATATATTATATATGATATCTCCAGATTGGATGATTTATGTAAATAGCCAACACAGAACTGCAAACTCCACATCGCAAATAATTTTAGCAAATAGATAACTAAAAGTTAATTTCTGTTTTAGCAAATAGATAACTAAAATTAATATACAGGTATATGTATTCGGTATTGCTGCATGCAGGTATTCACAATGACTTTGCTGGCAGAGAACTATTAACTTGAAGTTTATGTACAGTTTAGAACGGTGAATGTACTAAAGAATTTATTGTATATGCAAGGGCAATTGAGCAGAATCAATTACAAAATTAATGAAAAACTTTATTCCAATTATTTGCTTATATGCAACATTATGAGAGTCTGAATTTATAGGTGGATTGACAGTGCTGTATTGTACCTCTGTGAAGTAGCTGCAATGAGAATAAAAGAGAAAACAAAAATAAAACTGTGCCTTGTTCTTAAACCTTAGGTCTTTTGCAGATGGATTTCTGGGTCATGACATTAAAATGTCATCTGGATGTTGCTACTGTTCCCAAACTGAAAAAAGAGAAGCAAAAACTTCCAAAATAAACATTGTTTTGTTATTAGTCAACAGGCTACCAAATGGAAAACCAAGTATTGTCTAAATAACTGAACAATGCATGAACAGTTGGAACAAGAACCAAGTCTCAAATCCCCATTCCTTTATTATTTGAGCTTGATTAGGTCTCTTAAGTAGCTATCCCCCAGAATACCTACAAGTCTGGAAAAGAAGCTCAGACAAAAGTAAGATCACCTCAGAAGTTGAATCTGTGGGTTTCCCCAGAGGATGCATTTAGTAGTGGACATGTAGGAAACCAAATCACATTGATGAGTCACCTGCTTTTACCAAACACCGTGTAGATCTGAGTAGTGAGGCAAAAAATCATAGAATCATAGAACAGAACAATTTTGATTGGAAAAGGCCCTTAAGATCATCAAGCCACACCATAAACCTAACACTACCAAGTCTACCACCAAACCATGTTCCTAAATGCCACATCTACATGTCTTTTAAATACCTCCAGGGGTGGTGACTCAACCACCTCCCTGGGCAGCCTGTTCAAACACTTGACAACCCTTTTGGTGAAGAAGTTTTTCTTAACATCCAATCTAAATCTCCCCTGCTGCGACTTGAGACCATTTCCTCTTTTCCTATCACTTGTTGTTTGGGAGAAGAGACCAACACTTATGCTGCTATAACCTCCTTTCAGGTAGCTGTAAAAAGCAATAAGGTCTCCCGTCAGCCTCCTTTTTTCCAGGCTAAATGACCTCAGTTCCCTCAGCCACTCATCACAGGACTTCTTCTCTAGACCCTGAGGTCGTGGAAGGTATATGAACTGTCAGTTTGGAAGGATGGGCTGGAGAAGCAGCACCCAGCAACCATCAAAGCCTGATTTGTTCTATCTTTCAGAAAGCACCATTTTCAAGTTCAGTTATCTACTCTTCAAAACCAGATGATCACCCTGAAGGATCAGGTGTCTCAGTTCCACTTGGAGAAAGCAAGAAATTTTTTAGACCATATCAACTGGTTAGATTACTACAGTCGTTAAGACCATTCCTGTTTCTTCATTTGTTTGTGTGTTCACTTTGTTGGACACCAAATATGATAAGCAATTTGATACATTTAATATACAACACTTAATTTCATCAATGACTTAGACAGTGGGATTCAGTACAACAGCAATAAGTTTGCAGATGACACCGAGCTGAGTGGTGTGGTTGACACACCTGAGGTACAACAGGATGCCATCCACATGGACCTGGACAGGCTTGAGAAGTGGGCCCATGTAAACCTCATGAAGTTCAACAAGGCCAGTACAAGGTTCTGCACCCGGGTTGCCCGGAGTATCAGTACAGGCTGGGAGATAAGGGGATTGAGACCAGCCCTGCAGAGAAGGACTTGGGCATACTGGTGGCTAAAAAGCTGGACAAGAGCTGGCAATGTGCACTTGCAGTCCAGAAAGCTGATCATACATGGGGTTGCATCAAAAGAAGCATAGCCAGCAGGTCAAGGGAGTTGATCCTGCCCCTCTACTCCACTCTCGTGAGACCCTACACGGAGTACTGCATCCAGCTCTGGAGTCCTCAGCACTGGAAAGACATGGACCTGTTGGAGCAAGTCCAGAGGAGGGCCATGAAAGTTATCAGAGCATAGTACACCTCTCCTATGTGGAAAGGCTGAGAGAGTTGTGGTTGTTCAGCCTGGAGAAGGCTCCAGGGAGATCTTATTGTGAACTTTCAATACCTAAAGAAGGCTTTTTAGGAAAGATGGGGACAAACTTTTTAGTAGGACCTGTTCCAATAGGACAAGAGGTAATGGTTTTAAACTAAAAAGCTAGATTCAAACTAGATATAAGGAAGAAATGTCTTACAATGTAGGTGGTGAGACATTAGAACCGGTTGCCAAGAGAGGTGACAGATGCCCCATCCCCGAAAACATTTAAGGTCATGTTGAATGGGGCTCTGAGCAACATGATCTAGCTGAAGATGTCCCTAGTCATTGTGGAGAGGGGGTTGGACTAGATGACCTTTAAATATCCCTTCCAGCCCAAACTATTCTATGATGATCTGATTCTATAATGTCCTCATCAAAATCCATTATGAACAAGTTATCATTTACAGTGGTAACACAAAGCCAAATTCTATCATAATCCTCATCTACTTAATTTAGCTTCTAAAATATGGTGTTTGTACAATAGATTCATTCTTCTGCATAATATCATAGAATTCCTGGGGAAAAACCTCAGTGCCGGGAAGAGGGAGAGAGCTCTGTTTTGTCTGTTCTGGGACCTGTCTTCCTTCTCATTTTATATAATGGACAAAAAAAATTCTCAAATTTTTCAAAGCTGCTTTTAAAGATCACAGGAATTAAGAAACCTTCAGTGAGTCATAGACATTTTCAAAGGTCTTCTAGCTCAGTCTTTCATCAAAAATAAATAGAAAATGAATTGACTCTTTAAAATAACATAAGCATAGAAAAGGAAAGTGAACTTCTGTATTCGTGACCTAATTTACATTCCCTGCTCATTCTGGCAACTGTTGTAGTTAACAGATGGTGCAAAGGCAAATACACCTTTTGATTATAAGAAAAATGAAAAAAAAAAAAAAAAAAAAAGAGGTGACTTAGGAAATGTGCTTTATTAAGCATAAGAAATTAGGACTGGTTCACTTGTATTACTAGTTTGTAACACGATTAAGCAAATTAGAGGAAATTGGGCACTTAATTACCTTTCAGACCTCTAAAAATATATCCCATTAGCCCCAGTTCAGGAAGCAGCTGTGTTCAAGAAATCATTCTGGATCCTAAATATGGCCATCAGTGTCATTGACTTTATTGCTTAACTCCAGCCTTTCCAACCAATTCAAACCAGGCAGGTTCCAGTGTGACGTGACACAATTACTCAGGGTTAAACAAACTTGCAGATGTCTGTTTCCTTCACTGTCTGAGCTCTGCATCAGACACCATGAATATAAGAGGGTCTCCACCATTTCACAAATGAGTTGCAGTGCCCACCAGAGCATCCACAGGAACAGCTCCCCACATCTCCTTTCATAATCAAAGACTAACAACAACCAGCACTAACAGAAGGACAACCCTTATGGTCAATCCACTGACTAACTGGCTATTCTCGTTGTCCTGATGGCACCCTGCACTGTAGTGGAGCCCAGACAGCCTTGCTGCAGTTGGGCAGCAGAATGCCAATTAGCTCTGACAACACCAGTGATTAACTCTGATGATACAGGTGTTTCTACAGAAATAGCTCGTTTGCCACCCTTGCCATTCTGTGACCTTTCCCATTGCAGATAAGCCTAGTGTCTTTTTTAGAATAATAATAGGTATGGTCAGCATGCAAACCTTACTTTTTAATTCTTTCTTTGTTTTCATTTTCATTTTAACATTCATAAGGCCCCATGAACACTTGGTATAAGCTTTTAAGAATGCAGGCTGGCTTCTCTGGTCTACAGTTGAGGGAAGCTGCAGTGGATGTAAATGCAGGTTTCACCTATGAGGGCGAATTATGGCTTGGTTTTTATTTTTTGGTTTTGTTACAAGCCTCATCCTAGTCAAGGGAATTGCTCAGCAGGAATTTGTAATATTTCATTCCAAATCCCAGCCAGAACTTGGGCTCTTAGCAGCCCATTAAGGCACCCAAAATTTTAAACTGACCTTCAGTCTCCATCAGATTTCTTTTTTACACTTTCTTTAAAAAGACAGCTTTTCTGTGTTTCGCTTCAAAGTGGAGTGTGTTGCTCACCATGACTTTGTAGCGAGCTTTTGAAGCTTCCCTCCTCTGCAGGAGTTAAATGAAAAGTATTAAAAGCACTAATTGCTTCATCACTGGCTAGTATAAAGAAATAAAATTACTTTCCAAATATATTCCTGTTTTCTAGCACTTTTTGATTACATTAAGCATAATATTGCTTGATTTTCTCTTCAACTGTCCTCCATGTTATCACAAAGTTGCAGTTTTTAGTTGGAGCTTTTAGTGTGTGCTTTCTGCCATTGGAGTAATTTATTTCATTTTATTTATAACTCAGATCACTCTGTTAATTGGATGTTTTTATGCTGATACCTCAAGAACAATAACATTCATGCTTGTTTCTCTCTCCCTAAAACTATCATTTTGTTTTACCATAAATCTGCCTTCCAAACAGATTTGACCATATTGCTATTTATGTATGATAAAGGACTCAGGAATGATTCATACTGCTGTGGTCATCTGGCGTTTTGACTGAATTTGGGGACAGGAACAAAACTGTCTGTCTTTTTAAGAAGCTAACTGTTCCAGCTTGATAATTCCCAGCTGGGAAACATGTTTCCATCATTTTCATCTGTTTTTCAGGAGAGTATCATGACTGTCACAAGTTTTGAGGTATGTAATTTATTTTGTTTAATTGCTTCAGAAGGTTTGTGTGGTGAAAGAAATCAAATTTTCTACTTCAAGAAATAAAAAAAAAATTCATCCTGTTCAGGTTTAGAATGGTATAAGGAGTTTGTGTGTTTTCATGACTTGACTAACTTTTCTTGACTAATATCCTTCATATGCGATAAAATTGTAGGTCATTAGTAGGTAAGATTTCTGGACTTGTATAAAAAGTCTGCATTCATATGTTAAAATTAATTATGTCCAGTTTTTTGTGATTCTGACAGGATATGGCCTTTATTCATAATCCTGTGGAATGGGGTTTTTTTCTTGGGTTTTGTTATTTCTATTTTAAATAATTGTTACCATCTTAAAAATATATGCACATGGTGTTATAGGCTCTTTCGTTACTCTGTGATTAAGGAACAGACACATGGAACAAATATCTTATGATCTGTATGGTACTTGTAAAATATTTTTCACAACATTAGATGCAAATACTGTAGTATTCTGGTACCATGTCTTGTATATAACATTTCGGGTCTCTTGTTACCATAACAACAAAATGAAAAGAGGGAAGAAGTTATTATTGTAATTCGTTTTTAACTCTGTTTATTCCTTCATCTAAAGACTGTCTTACACTCTGAAGATGCTTATATGAGAGTTCAATTAGTGAAATATAAGTAGTAATTATATGGGGTTCAATATGAGAGGTGGGGGGAGTGGAGGGGGCAGAATTCTGCATTTTAAATGAGAACAACTGATTTCTCTCTTAGGAACTGTATTCTACAAAAAGCGATTCAAGCAACCTTATCTTCTCTCTCTCTCTGACTGTGCTTTTTCTCCTTCTCATGCAGATAAGGGTACAGTATGAACTTTCTTTAGGAGAGTGCTTATGCCAGATAGCAAACAATAACTTATAATGCAAAAAGTTTCTTTATGTCATTGACATGGTAAGCAGGTCTTCCCTTCCTCTGAAGATGCGGGCTGCAAATAAAGGAATAGTATTCATGTATCACCTTGAAGTGGCAGCTTCACAAGACTAGCACTTGGGGAAGATCACTGTGCGTGGCATCACATACAACAGTTCTGATGTACACTAAGAAATCTGTAAGAAAATACACGTTATAACTATCCATTTGGAATAATTTTCAAAAGAATGAAACTATCTTGCAAAGAAAGCTCTCATTCACTAGTTAAGTTAGGAATTTAATATAAAATGCAAGTGACTTGGAAAAGGTAAGACAAATGTCTCTTTCTATACAAAGTTATGTGCCATGTTGTAACAATAAACCCAATGAATCTCATTTGTAACATGCAACACATACTTACATTAAGAACATTTCTTTTTTTAGAATTAATTTTGTCACAAGGTGGCCAAAAAATCTGCAGAGAACTCTGAAAAATAAATACAGAGTAGAACTGTAGGACATGTTACTCTCTTCAAGATGGTGACAAAATAAAATTATAGAGGTTACTTTACAAAAGACCAAAAAGACAATTTATACTTACATTGGGAGAGAAACTATTTTGTGTATTAAATTTTCTTTCTTTTCATCATACCTTGTGCTTTTTAAAACCAGCACCTTCAGAAGTGACTTAAACATCAAATAAAAAATACTTTCTCTTGGTCATTTTGCTTTTTTCTCCTCCTTGTGGTGGCAGTGCTCTGTGCAAGCAAGCAGGAACTCAGACTTGTACATCAGCTCTTGTTTTCACCACTTGGTTGCTGTGCATCTGTATACACGGCTACGCGTTATGTAAGGATCATTTGACAGCATCATTTTTGCAGTATTCAGTAAGTTTACTTTTCCTTCTGGTCTGTAACAGCACAAAGAGATGGAAAATGCCATTGTTATTCTACTGCTATACACAACCAGTATAACAAAGGTCCTGTAGTGGGAATAATTTGCCATTCAAGACAGTAGAAAATTGTCAAAGCTTAGACTGTTTTTCTGATGGAGCTAGAAATGGTCTATCACAGTGAATATGCAAGTCTCACGGAAATTTTCTCACTTGAACCAGAACCATCTGTAAAATGAGTGAAAAACATATTCAGAAAATCTTACAAAGTACTTGACATTTGCAAAGCAATATGATGCCCAATGTCTTTGTGTTACAAAACATGCAAAATATTATTTATATTCTTTCTAAACACCAAGGACTGAACAAGACAACGGAGGCAAATGCACTGCCACCTTCTCTGCTCTTTTCATGCTGAGCAAATATCAGCATTAAGCACACTAATCACTAATCAGGGTCACATCAAAGCACTATAATATCTCCGTATTCTAAATAGCTTCCAGTGTATTTAATTCTGTTTATATTTCACCCTTGTAGCCTATTTTCTTTCTCCTGTTTACAGAATAGACTACTATGAGTATGCTAAGTAATTAATGAGTTATAAAGGGTAAAATTGTTATGAAATCCTAAACCATTTAAAGTCAATTCACAGATCACAGAAGGTTCAGACAGGGGAAAATAGAATGTGATGAGAACTGCAGCTTCATTTAGAGACATTGTACTACACTTTTAAATATACAGTTACGTTTAATATAAGAAAACTGATAGTTTCACATTTTAGTAAATACTAATTCACTAGAATTCATAATAAAATATGATTAGGAAATAAATCAAAAAGGTAGTAAAAATAAAGGTGCAAAGCAATTTCAGTCCTGTTGTGCTTAAACATTGTGCCATGTTTTATCTCTCAGTATATAATTTTTCTCTCTCCCCTGTCTTCGTTTCACATCTTTTTGCCCTGAGTGCTCTAACATCTCTGTGTGGTCATTTGGGTTTTATTTGTTGTTCATTTAATTGCAGATTGTCTGAGGGTACTAAAGCATTATGGTTCATTTACCAGGGAGAAATACAAGTTGATTCACATTGCAACAATTTTTTTTGCTGTAGTATAATAGCCACGTTAGGGCATTTTATGTTAAGACATCAGCTTATTCTGTAATCTGTGCTGTTACCATATATTACATGACACAATATAATTTATTATTTTTTGAAGTAATTATTACAAATTAATTATGTGTTAATGGAGTAGACTGCTGTGCACAATGCTTCAGCAAAGAAACAGGGAACGAAGGCCTAGATTCATAGAATCAAGCTCAGCATTGCCACATCCAGCTGTCATCAGTTTATCTCCCTATGCAATATATGCAGTGCTTTGGAGTAGTGTGTAACAGGCACAACATGTGAAACACTGGTGACCAGCAGGAAGATAACTGTGTCCTTCCCAGTTTCTGCACCTTGGTCTTTTCTGTAAGGGTAGAGGTTTGTTTCCTGACTCTTCTGGAGTTATGAGCTGAGACTGCCTGTTTCTTAGTGTCTGTTGATCATAATGTTACTTTTATTCACATAAGTGAAAGGTGGTAATGAGGGCCTTACATAGCAATTCCAGTGCCAGTTGATAGTTCATTATAAAAATAAAATTATTCACATAGCAAACTTTTACAGGTTTTGGTTCTTATTTTTCTAATTGGTTTCTAATAATAATGTCATCATTATTACCACTATAATTATTAAGAATAGTGATAATAAACATTATTATATGACAGTAATTCAAATACATCGGATGGAAGAAATATGAAGTCAACACTATGTGAGCTGTTGAGAGGTTTTCTGTGGAGTGAGCAAGTGGAGGGACAGCCTAGATTTCCCATTGGATAGACCACACGATTAGTCCTTTAAAAACTGAAGTTTTAAATCCTCACCCTTCCACTTTTGTAGATGAATAAAGAAAGTCAAAAGGCAAATATAAGACTCTTGTCTGGAGAGACAAGAAGGTGCAGGGCACAACGAAACCATCGCAGCATCAGAAGGACACAGACAATGAAGGTAGGTTAACCACAGTGGAAATTTCAAAGTGCCCAAAGCTCAGAACAACGTAGTTATAAAAATATAAAAGCAAAAAGAATAGCAAGGGAAAACAGCACAAATATTTTAGGCATTAAGTTTCAGGTAAGGTCCTTCCATTGTACAAATGAGATACTCAGGAGGAGATTGTTTTGAATACCAGTTAGATTTTTGTACTTTCATTTTCTTTTTTTTCCTTTTCCCACAGGTTTGATGCTTGTGGGGGAGCACCCAGAGCTGTGCACTGTTATGGGGTGAGTGGTTCTTTATGCTTACCACAGAGCTGCCAGGTGTCTCATCCTTTGGCAGCCCCAGCAGGCTTTCCTGCAGCCCCACTGAACCACCACGAATCCAGTTGTGCTACAGGAGAGACCTAGAGTCCCTGCTCCTGTCTGACAAATGCTGCTATTTCATCACTGCTGTATGGTTAATGAGTAATTTATTTGTTGCTTAGGAAAATCTGGGACTTTTTTTCTTTTTTTGCAAGTACTAAAATCACCACAGCACATAGGTTCAGGGCTGGGAGGGTGAGCAGGGCGTCATATGTTAAAAATCTCAGTTAGCATTGGACTTTGCAAATACTTTTGTCAGCAAGGAGGAGATTTCAAAATGTCAAAACATTTTATTCTGAAAACGTGCAAGTAAAATATTTTGACATTTTCAAAATGAAATGCTTCATTAAAGAAATGGTGAAGCATTTAATTTTGAGAAACAAACCCTTCCAAATAAGTATTTAAAACCCTCCTCTCCACTTAATAACTGTCTTCATTAGAAAAAATAAGGTCAGAGGGAGATTAATTAGTTCAAAACTTGAACAAAATGTTTTTTGGTTTGACTTCAGCTGATACCTTAATGTTTTTCTTCCTTTACATTGAAAACCTTAAAAAATTTCCCCAGTACCATTTTACCTTGATTGGCTTCTACTTGTCCCATCCAACAACTGACGCGAAATGCATCAGAGATGGAGTTTTGAGCTTCCGCTGTTCTGCTTGCCATTGTGTTTACTGTCTTCCTCTTGCTTATTTCCTAGAACAAATTTATTTCAAAACTACTGAAACATCTTCTCTTCAGCTGAATAACCCTTAGTTACTGTACTTGCCCTTTTGCTTACACACTTGACAGAGATGAGGCTTCATTTGTGGTCTGCAAGCCACGCCAGGACAGCAGTTACACAAGAAGGAAGGGACTTGTGGCTCTTCCAGTATCTGCAGAGGACAACCTTGATCTTCTTATTTTTAGTCAGGTCTATGTGAAGTATTTCTGCAATGCTCATTGCTGGTATTTCTCTGGCTTTTGTCAGCCATCCTGCCCAGCTGCAGCCTATGTATAATCCCTGTTTCTGACCTGCGGACAGAGCTGTCCAATGTTTCCCAGTTTCTCAGGCTGTGAGTAGCAACCTCTTTCTGCGTAAGAATTGGCCTATCAAGCATTCTTTATTTTTCTACCCTAATGAAAGGCCAGCAGGAATGTAAACCACTTTAAATCAGTTTTTAATCAACTGGCAGTATACTTTCTATGGTTGAAATAGGTACTTGATACCATTAAGACCCCTTATTCACTGACAGAAAATAAATTAGTCCTTAAACTCCAAGAAGTATTTCCCATGATTCAGAGGGAGCGCTGTGCTGGGGCGCCATGACCACTTTCATTTCAGACTTTCTGTACAAATGAGCAGGATGATCTTGCCTCCTGTAGCTGCCACAGTCTTTCAGTAATGAGAAACTCACTGAGAAAGACTCATGTGAACAAAGCAACAAACACAAGATGCTGAAACTGAAAAACTAAAAAAAAATAATAATATGACAACCAAAAAAGATATTCTAAATGGATTTTAAATGGATTTTTGTTACATGTATTTCATAGGGTGATACAGCTACAGACACCCAAGAGAAAGGTCTGCAAGGAGAAACTGCACCAGCAGCACACAGTGGGTACCGCAAAAAGAAACGCGGAGGGTTTGTAGAGGGTGACTTGTCACGGGGCACGGAGGCGCCGGTCAGCCAGCCCGACAGAGGCACGAGAGGTGTGCTGCCTTCGGGGGGCCAGGGTCCGAGGTGGTGCCAAGAGGCCGCCACAACTTGTCAAGAGCACAGACTACCACCCATTGCTATCTTTCACGTGGGCACAAATGACACTGCAAGCCAGAACCTGGGCAGGATCCAGGAAGACTACAAACGCCTGGGGGTGCAAGTGAAAGGTACTGGTGCCCAAATTCTCTTTTATTCCGTTTTACCAGTGAGAGGAAAGGGTGCAGCCAGAAATAGATGTACCATGCACATCAGCTTCTGGCTCTGTGGCTGGTGTCGTCATGAGGGTTTTGGCTTCTGTGGCAATGGGACATTCTTTGATGACTATAGCCTGTTAGTAAGGGGTGGGATTCACCTGCCTAGAAGAGGCAAGGGAACCTCTGGTAGATGGCTGGCCAGCTTGGTGGGGTGGGCTTGTAACTGAAGGACTTGGGAGGAGGGGTCCAAAGTGGTCATGCTCGTGTCATTGCATCCGACAGGGGGATAATCCAGGCCAACTACAGCAGCGATACATGTCCCTTAGCTGCCTCCAAAAATGAGAACCAGAAGGCCAACCACCTCGGGGCGGGTGTGTGTGTGCATGGCTGTGGTGGACCCTCTTGCACCCCTCCTGGGAAACCCGTGTGCTTGACCAGCTCTCTGAAATGCCGGTACCCCAAGGCCGGCAGCGTGGGGATAAACAGGAAGGATCAGAGATCTGTGTGCGGTCGCAGGGCCACGATCTCACTGCAGTTACAGGGACACGGTGGGGTAGCTCGTGTGACTGGAATGCTGGCATGGATGGCTGTGTGCTTTCCAGCAAAGCCAGGCCAGCAAGGCGAGGTGGTGGAGTAGCTCTGTGTGTAGGAGGAATGTATGGAGCTCTGCCTAGGGGTGGGTGCAGAGCCCGCTGAGAGCTTATGGGTAGGGATTCAGGGGCAGGCCAACATGGGTGACGCTGTTGGGGGTCCTCGCTACAGGCCACCTGATCAGAAGATGGAGTCAATGAGGCCTCCTACAGACAGCTGGAGGTACCCTCACCGTCACAGGCCCTGGCTCTCATGGGGGCCTTCAGCCACGCCAATACCTGCTGAAAAGACAGCACAGCTGGGCTCACACAGTCCAGAAGGTTCCCACAGAGTATCAGCCATAACTTTTTGCTGCAGGTAGTGGAGGAGCCAACGAGGTGAGGTATGCTCATAGACCTTGTACTCACAAAGAACTGGCCAGGGATGTGAAGGATCAGGGTAGCCTTGGCTGCAGTGATCATGAGGTGGTAGAGTTCAGGATCCTGTGCAGAGAAAACAGAGCAATAAGTAAGATTGCAACCCTGGCCTTCAGGAGAGCTAACTTTGGTCTCTTCAAGGACCTCCTTGGAGGAATCCCATGGGTTAGGGCTCTAGAAGGTAGGGGCCTCCAATTTTAGTTAATATTTAAGTGTAATTTCTTTCAAGCTCAGGACCAGTGCATCCATTTGAGTAAGAAATCAAGCAAAGGGGTCAGGAGACCTGCATGGATGTCATGGTTTAACCCCAGCTGGCAACTAACTACCACACAGTCACTTGCTCGCTTCCTCCCCACCCCCCTGCTGGGATGGGGACGAGATCTGGAAAAAGGAAAAACCCATGGGTTGAGATAAGAACAGCTTAATAATTGAAATAATGTAAAATATAATACTAATTCTAATGCTAATGCTAATACTAATTAAAAGGAAGATAACAAAAATAGAAAGAGAAATAAAACTCTAGGAAAAAAAACCCAAACAAACAAAACCAAAAACCACGTGATGTGCAATACAGTTGCTCACCATCTGCTGACTGATGCCCAGCCAGTCCCTGAGCAGAGATCTGCCTCCTTCCCTACCCAAGTCCCCCTGGTTTATATAATGAGCAGGACAACATATGGTATGGAATATCCCGTTGGCCGGTTTGGGATAGCTGTCCTGGCTGTGTCCCCTCCCAACTTCTTGTAGGCCTCCAGCCTTCTTGCTGGCATGGTAGCATGTGAAACTGAAACCCCCTTAACTGAAATACTCAGCAACATGTAAAAACATCATTGTGTTACCAACATTATTGTCATCCTAAATCCAAAACAAAATTATACCAGCTACTAGGAAGGAAATTAACTCTATCCCAGCTAAAACCAGCACAATGGATTAGCAAAGAGCTTCTGACAAAAGCCAAACAGAAAAAACTCAAACAGGCCACTCCAGAGGAATATAGGAACATTGTCAGAGCATGCAGGGATGCAACAAGGAAAGCTAAGGTCCATTTGGAATTCAGTCTAGGGCAGGATGTCCAGAGCAACAAGAAAGGCTTCTGTAAGTGCTTCAGTAGCAAAGGGATGACTAAGGGAAGTGTGGCCCACTGCTGAATGAGACAGGTTCCCTGGTGATGAATGATACAGAGAACATGGAGTTACTGAATGCTGAATGCTGCCTTTGCATCAGCCTTTACTGATAAGGCCAGCCCTCAGGAATCCTAGACCCTGGAGGCAAGAGAGGAAATCTGGAGAAAGGAAGACTTTCCCTTGATTGAGGAAGACTGAGTTAGAGATCATTTAGACAAATTTGATACACACAGATCCATGGGCTCTGATGGGATGCACCTCATAGTGCTGAGGGAACTGGAAGGTGCTATGGCCAAGCCACTCTCCATCACCTTTGAATGGTCACAGGGAACAGGAGACTGGAGAACTTTCCTCCAAGGACTGGAAGAAAGGCAATGTCATTCCAGTCCTCAAAAACGGCAAGAAGAAGGGCCTAGGAAACAGGTCCGTTAGCCTCACCTCCATCCCTGGAAATGTGATGCAACAGCTCATCCTGGAGGTCATCTCCAAGCACGGGGAAGAAAGGGTTATCAGGAACAGTCATCATGGATTCAGCAAGCAGAAGTCATGCTTGGCCAACCTGACAGTCTTCTGTGATGGAATGACTGGCTGAATAGACAAGGGGACAGTGGTAGATGTTGTCTACCTTGACCTCAGCAAGCCTGTTGACACCGTCTCCTGTAACATCCTCATAGGCAAGCCCAGGCAGTGTGGATTATATGAGTAGGCAGTGAGGTGCATTGAGAACTGGCTGAATGGCAGAGTTCAGAAAGTTGTGACCAGCAGCACAGAGTCTGGCTGGAGGCCTGTAGCTCACTTTGTTCCCAGGGGTTGGTGCTGGGTCCAGTCTTGTTCAATTTACTCATCCATGACCTGGATGAAGGGGAAAACCGCACCCTCAGCAAGTTTATTGATGATGCAAAGCCAGGGGGAGTGGCTGACAGACCAGAAGGCTGCGCTGCCATCCAGCGAGACCTGGACAGGCTGGAGAATTGGGCAGAGAGGAACATAATCAAGTTCAACAAAGGTAAGTGGAGGGTCCTGCACCTTGGGAGGAACAACCCCATGCTCTAGTCCAGGGCAACAGTATAGGCTAGGGGTTGACCTGCTGGAAGGCAGCTCAGCAGAGCAGGACCTGGGAGTCCTGGTGGACAGCGAGGTGCCCATGGGCCAGCAGTGTGCCCCGGTGGCCAATAGAGCCAGTGGGATCCTGGGGGGCATTGGGAGGAGCATGGCCAGCAGGTGGAGGGAGGTGATCCTCCCCTCTGCTCTGCCCTGGTGAGGCCCCATCTGGAGTGCAGTGCCCAGTGCTGGGCTACCCAGTTCAGGAGAGACAGGGAACTGCTCGAGAAGGTCCAGCAGAGAGCTACAAAGATGATGAGGGGACTGGAGCATCTCCCTTGTGAGGACAGGCTGAGAGAGCTGGGCCTGTTTCCCCAGGAGAAGGGAAGGCTGAGAGGGGATCTTATCCACACATACAAATATCTCAAGGGCAAGTGTCAAGAGGATGGGGCCAGATTGTTCTTAGTGGTGCCCAGTGACAGGACAAGGGGTAACAGGCAGAAACTGCAGCACAGGGAGTTCCATCTGAGTATGAGGAAGAACTTCTTTACCTTGAGGGTGAGAGAGAGCTGGGACAGGCTGCCCAGACAGGCTGTGGAGTCTCCTTCTCTGGAGACATTCAAAACCCTCCTGGATTCAATTCTGTGCAACCTGCCTCAGGTGAACCTCCTTTAGCAGCGGGTTGGACTGGATGATCTCCAGAGACCCTTTCAGCCCTGACCCTTCTGTGATTCTGTGATATGGCTGCTATCTACTATGTTCTATAACCAGCCAGTGATGTAACCTCATTTTGTTCTTCTGGACATGCTGAACAGCCATTTCTATGATAAGATTATGAAAGGCAGTTGAAATTCTGTACCTGACAAGGGTATACAGGCACTGGTTTTAAAATCTGATTTATTCTTGGTTCATTTTTTTTGGACAGGGATGGTTAGTTTGCTGACTGGTCATTGCTCACAAGTGTAAGGTGTTGATGACTCACTATGACATGATGCTTAAGGGTTTTTTAGTATTGTTGTCTGATTGTTGTAATTGTAATTTAAAATCTAAATGAGGAAGGTTGCATTGCAGCTGCTTTGCTAATTAGTAGAGGGTTTCTTTTCAGTCCTGTGAATTTTGGGAAGGTTTAAGGAGCAGCTTTTGGGCATGATTGCCAGAAACGTGCCAAACAGTTTTTCTGTCTGCACACAAAACTTTATATCAATATGTAAATACACAACAGCTGTCTCTCACTTCCTACCATTCCAAAACTGGAGGCCTGCCCTTGTGTATGAAGTAAAAGATGAAGCTAGGAGAACTGAGCCACAGATGGCAATTTTAATCTTATCTAGCAGATCTGCTGCACATACCTGCCTGCTCACTACAGTGCAGTTTGTAGATAATTAAACTAAGTTCAAATATGTTCAATGAGGTAAGAACAAGGGCCAGTGTTTGGATTGCAGGATGCATCTTGTGTGCATCTGAGAAGGTTACATTTGGCTATACTCGTAGCGCTTGACCTTGTGGCATGTTGCATGACTTCTGCAGGATGATAGAATAAAGGTGACCTGGCATACAAGCAGGAAAAACTGGCACGTGCTTCCCTTCTTCCATCTCAGGCAAGTATATAAGGCCTGGATATGTTTTGCCTGGGAGTTACTGGCTCCAGGCATAGCAACAGCCAGCTTTGTTGAAACAGCAATCTGAGCAAGGTGAAAATGGCAGGTGTCAGCTGAAGCAGACTCTGCTATAAGACTGCGTCACAAGTCTACCTCAATGCAAGGCCACTGCCATGGAAATCTATCACAAGGATTGGATTTTTCAGTAGGCAAATCAAGTGTTGGGCAACTGAGATAAATCTATTACTGTTCATGAATATTTACAGGATGGAAATTTTTATAATAACCACAACCTCTGGCTCCCAAGAACAGCAAGCCAGCTAGACAACTGAAATAGTACTGCCATCTTCTCACTCAGGTAGTTATTCATTAACATGGACTTTTTCTCCTTACCAAAGTTAATAGCAGGTAGCAACCATCTTGCAGGTGTCATATTCTTAATACAGCTGAGGTAGTCTAACAATATTTATTTATTTGTTGACTGGCTGTAGTTTAACAAGGAAAATTCTATTGAACTCCAGCCTTCTGTGACAAATGAGTGATAATATTTTTGCCATTTCTTTTCTATTCCAGTATTTTGCTAAATTTTCTGTTTAAAATCACCCATCACGGAGTTACTGCCAAAGAATTCTGCAAAAAGTCAACAGAAAAATTGTTTTGCCCCAGAATGACTCTCTTACTAGAGGAGCAAAATTGTTTTCTTTTCTGATATGTCAATTATAGGTTATGTCTAACCTCCGTTTGCCTGTATTGATGCTTCCTAGGTAATGAAAGGCTGCTTTTAACATTAATTGAAATTTCAATTTCAGCAGTCAGTAAATTCTTCAGATATGATTGTCCCCATATATGAGGAGTATATCCTCTTTGCATATTTTTTTCCTGTATTTTTATTTATTTCTCTAGAGAAGACGAGTGAGGAAGAAAATGAAAGAGAAGAAATCAATAGTCCAATGTATTTCAGTGGAAAACTAAATATCTGTCTAAATAGCCCATAGATACTGGCATGAATTCCTGAAGATGAAAAGTCACTTTCAAAAGCACCATTTTGAAGACTGCTTCCAAATACAGAAATCAGTGCAATGAAAGAGGACCTGTAAAATGCCTAAGAGCTCAACAGTTTTAGGTGACTTAGGCACTTAAAAGCCTTAATCTCTTTGAAAGTCAGTGGGTTTTAAACTCCTAAATCACTTCTATATTTGCAATTTGGGCTAACAAATCACGCAGAAGTCTCAAAGAATGCCACCCTTTGACACTGCAGCATCTGTGCAGGAGGACAGTGTCTCTTTTGTAGTGTATGATTCCTACATAACCACAGATATGGTTTTAAAGAGTTTTGTGAGAACTCAGGGGGGTGGGTGGGGGTGGTGTTGTTCTTTTAACACTTTTCTGAAAGCTTTAAGAACTAAGCCTGAATTCAGAATAATTCAGAAGGCAATAATGCTGCCTTCTCCATCCTGCCCTCCACTTGCACAAAAGGTGCAGAAGACAGAGTGATTGGATAGAATGCAATAAATGCAGATGTCTGAGGGCAGAGCTCTGGCCAAACGCCACCTCATAATTACTTCCATGCATCACCTGTGTCTGCATTTAGAAAATGGAAATTTCCTATTTCTGTTTCCAATGTAATTCTGTTTTTTAAAAGAGAACAAACAAGAAAACCCAAAACCCACACCCCCAAAAAAAACCACAAAAAAACATACCCTTTATCAGGAGTTTGATAACATTGTTTTTTGCACTGCCTGTTATTTCAATTTGTTAATAATCTGATCTTTAAGCTGCTGAACTTCTTCTGGCCTTTCATTTTGGAAGGCCAAGTACACCATGAACAGAGCTGGCAAAAAACATGTTCAGAACCATCTCTAATTCTGCATCTGGCCATCACTGAAGAAATCCCATAAGGGAAGAAAAGAGATAAAGAAAATGTTCCATGTATGCTCCATGTATAGAACTGTATCAATCAAAAGCTGGAATTCAGTTACTTCAGTCACATGAGCTAGAATGGCCCAGTCATAATAGGGTAAATCTGGACTTACAAAATAAGCTTGGAGCAGCCAAGAGTTGCCTTCCTCCTTGTGTTGTAGGGCTGTAGACAGTCATATTCCTAAGAACACTGCCAAGTGAGAATCCCTGAAGTTTTCTTCTGGTCTTGGAAACCACACTGAAGTGGTTGGCTCATGCCCAAACATTGCCTTGCCTTGGAGCTGAAATCAGTCAAGGCACGCACCCAGAACTTGGACCTGGAAAGGATTCCTGGCATCTACACGTCAGGTACCATCTCACTTTTCAGTTAGTAATTTTGCCTGATTAGCTAGTTCAAATGAAATAATATCAAAATTTATGGTTTTGAAAACATATGTTCTTTTCAGGACCAGCATTATATCAAGAAGTATCCAAGGAGTAAGTACTGCTTTCAGTGAGAGGGTGACAGAGAACATGAAGTGTATGGTGAGAGGTTTGAACTTTTGTAAATAGGAGCATATATAAATGCAAATGTTTCTTTCATAATGTCCCAACACATTTTGTGGTCACAGTGCAAAACCTTTAAGAAGAAGTTTTCAGTTACCTGAGATACAGTAGTAACTCAGCAGAAGATTATTCCTCAGGCATGTTTGTGTGGCTCTCATGGGAACAGAACACATGCAAACCCACACAAACAGACACAGAGGTACACACACAGCACAGGGATGGCTGAAGTGGTATTGCCTCCAAAGATATTCTGTAGCATTTTTTTTCTGATCATTGTGTGACCACAACCGCTATGCAGTTTTCAGTCTTCCCCAAAAGTGGCTACTTTAAATTGAGCAGAAAAGACAGAAAATCTTAAACTGGCCTTTAAAAGTGTAGCCTGCAGGTATGCAGAGAATCAAATACAAAGAATCACAGAGAATACAAATTTACACTTGGGAAGAAAACCATTCAGGCTAACTAAAAAAGACTTACGGTACTTTCATTAAATATGTACTACCCATTTTCATGAGGTTAAAATAAAAGACAAGGAAAAAGTTAGATTCAAAGTGAAAAGGAAGAAGGAAAGAATAAAGGAAGAGGAATGTTTACTTCAAGAATTAATTTATATAATCTAATAGTGCAAATTAATTTCTTTACAAAGAAATTAAGTTTTTAAGGACTGAAGGAAGAAATGAATCCTAAAGGAAATGTTTTGAAGATGACTGGGAAAGCATGCTTTTCTTGAAATTACATAAACAAAAGGCTTTTTAATGTTAAATATTCCCCATTTCTTCCTGTTTCTTTCTGCCATATACAATGATTCCTTCTGCATCAATCCATTGCATCAGCATTCAATTATCTGAAGGAAAGTTTGCTCTTCTGCAGGAAATGATAGGTGCTTCAGTCAGCTGACAGAGACAAATAAACCGTAGGCAGTGATCCATATTTTTGCTTCATTACTTTCAGTTTTATGTTTTTATTTCCTTCTTTTTAAAATCAGACTAAATCCAGGTCCCGAGCAGCGAGGTATTAAATTTTATGCAAAGCAAAGGAACTAACAGATACCTGGTGTTATCTAAACAAGGTTCCCTGCAGAGCTCTGTGCTCCTTATTGTTGATTTACTATGCTGATACATGACCTGGGAGCATGTTTTTGTTTTCAGACCATATTGGAAAGAGTAAGAGCATCAAGCTTTGTCCACTGGGGTGTTAAAAGGCAAGCAGAGAGATGGCAACAGGCAGGAAGGGCAACCTGTGGAGGAGCAGCAGGATGAGCATGATCCATCTCACTATGCTTTATGAGGCAAATTGACTGGTTGATGTTAGGGTGGAAAGTGAGTTTGCTTTGCAACTACTGGGAACAGCAGCACTTTCTGATGTACTAGAAACCACACTGGTACGAACAACCTCTGAAAAACAAGGGGAAACAACCATGCTTTGATCCTTTAAGAGACACAGTCAGATTTTCAAATGGTTAGACGTTTACTGTATAATTTTACAAACCCTCTTTCATTAAATAGATCAATACATTCCTTTAAATTTTTACTGCAGCCTGATGTAAAATGGAAGATGGATGGTGTATGTACTAAAGAGTAACCAGAAATTTAGGAAGACAGCCCTGTTCTTAATAGCTCCCTGTGTGTGAATAACAAAGTTTATTAGACCAGTGAAATTTTCCTGATCTCTGGCAGGTAGTCTACATCCCCTTAAGCAGGAAAAAAATCCAACCCCATATTCTGTGATCCTGTTCCTGCAAGGAGCTGACCTCCTGGGCACGACAAAGAGGAGTACCATTGTGCACATGTCATTCATCTACCCATGCCCATGGAAAATGCTACAAAATGCCCACACGTTTTGTTCCTGCTGCCTATCAGGGCTTTTCAGGCTAAGGAGTGGTGGAGGTGATGCTCCTCCTTGGAAATATCGATTCTTTTTTTTTCCAAGAAAGAAGAATTATTCTCGTTTTGTGCTTGAAGGAAGGATGTTCCTCCCTTCCCTGGTTTCTTCAGCAGAACACATCTTCTCAAATTTTACACTCAGGAGCTAAATTTGGGAACATGATGTACCAGTAAAACTGGGAAGTACCTTGAGGAGTTGGTACAGAATACAGCATAGTTAAAAAAATTATCTTTGATCTTAGGTGTTAGTTTTATTGCCATTCTGAAAGTCAGTCAGAATAATTATTAATTACTTAATGAGAAAAAATTTAAATTAAGAAATTGTATGGTTTATTTGTGCTTGCCCTGCAATTTCTAAATGGATTGTTGTTGCGGCATACCTATTTTCTCTGTGGTATTACAAGTACAGATTTTTTTTATATTTCCTGTCCCCAAAGTGTTGTGGGTTTGGGGTAAACAGTATTATATACCTGTCCTAAATAGTGACTACATTAGTATCAAAATCTCTGAAAAGTAGGAAATTAGGGTCAAGTCCAAATTCAAATATTTTCTAAAGAAGGCTTACAGTCAAAACAGTCCCTGTCTCTCTTAGTGGTGTCCCAGATCCTCCCTCCTCCAACACAGGAGCTTGGTCTGCAAAGACTGCAAAGCCTTGTCTTCTATTAGGCAAAAAATTGAAGAAGGTGGTGCCAGTGAATTGTCATAGGAGAGACCAGCCCACCTGCAAACCCTTTACCTAGCTAGACTAGCTACTCCAGATATTTTTAACCAGCTTGTTACCAGTTTCCTTTTGTATGAAGATGTTCCACCTGGAACATTATCTTTGCTCAGCCCCTAAGCAAACACTGTGGGTGAGTTTCTTGTAATGGCAGAAATATACTGTTGTGGTCCCTTTGAAGTCTTTCTCTGAAGTTTCTGGATATTGTAGTTTGCATGGAGTGCCAGCCTGTTGGTCACAGTGACCCTCTCTGGACTGACAAGACTGGCACATCAGCCAGGGAGCACATTTAACTTTTACTCTGAATAACTTTTTAAACACTGTTTTTTCAAAAAGTCACCATGACCTAGATAGTGTTTCAAGACTGGGAATCTGAGGAGCTGGAAGATAAGCCCATATAACCACAAGCTGGATCAGATCCCTCACCTATGTTCTTGAAGACGCAAAGTGTTTTGCAACCCAGCCTGACCTCTACTGGAAAATCTTACCTGCTGCCTCTACATTAATACTACCAATACGTAAAAGTAAATTCTAAGTCTAGTTGAGTAATATTTTCTCTTATGTCACTTACCAGTGCTTAGCTGATTCCAAAAAGATATTTATTCTGCATCACATGTATCCATGGTCTCCTCCCAAGTAACATGCTTCATCATATTTTGTGCTCAAATAACCCTGGCAATTCTGGCCTGTTTTTAAAAGTATACACAGTTCTGTTGATGTGTCTAAGCAGGGGAGGCCAGCAGCTTCCAAACTTGCAGAACAGCCTTTCTGAGTTGTTCTCTAGACCATTTCTTACAACAGGTGTCTAGTCTTTGCCTTTAATTGGCAGAAGGGTCTTTAATGGCACAAAATATAGGTGTGTCTGTGATAGCTACAGCCACACAACTCCATCAGTTCCAGACCAGTGTGCAGTTTCCATGATATATGGATCCCTTACACTACCGAAAGATCACTGGTGTTCTTTTGTAACTATGTTTTTACAGAACTTCATGGGTGTGAAAGATCGAATGACATGGTTCAATTTAAAGCCATACATAATGTTTTTAGAAAAAGAAGGTGTTCACCAAGAACAAGTGTTTTTTGTGTGATTAAGTTCATTTATAAAGTTTTATCTCTTCAAGTATTTACCAACACTGACTATGAAAAACATCAAATCAGATATGCCTAACCATGTTGGACATACCAAAAATATACAGTAACATGATTCTATTTACACTAGCATGAACAGGTAAATACTTCCCCTTGGGTTTTAAGATAAAAGTTTACTTTGGAAGCATTCGCATATGGAATAATGGACTAGTAAAGCTGATTTGCAAAATCTGTATATTCTTATGTTATGAAAAATATGTTAAAAATTCAAGAAAATTTCTCACGAGTCATTCCTGTTATTCAAAATAAATAAATTTTAAAAAAATGTAGATCAAACACAGTGAAAAATCAATAGAGGTCAACGGTAGAAATAAAGATTGATACAAGGAAATGTGCAGTTTGCTAGCATGGGTCTATGGTCCTGCTAAAATTCACTGTCTGCCTCAATTTACTGTCTTTAGCATGTTTGTGAAGAATGCAAATATCTGATATGAAATGTTTAATGTGGTAACGTAGACAGTGCAGGCTGATGTGTTTCAGAATTGAAACACATATTTGTATGGCATTGACGGTTAGCAACAGGAAATGTTATTTGATTAGGTTCCCATGACTACAGCTTAGTCTTTATGTGGATGCATGCTTTTGGTCTGTCTTTTAATGATGTGACCACTGTAACAAGCAGACAGAGGCTATGACACAAAAAGTTCACAGCTGTCAAGCCAGGATCTGTGAGTGGCTGTCTCATCTGCAGGAAAGTCATGTCATGGCTATTACAGTCTGTTTCCTAGCAAAGAAGCAGTGGCAGCTGAATAACAAAAAATTCACAGAATTCAAAAAAACACTTTTTTTGCTGCAAAGAGTTTGCAAGCCTTGAACAAAGCAGCTGACTTGTTGAGGAGGGTAGATTAGACTATTAGGACAGCTGGCCTTAGTGTGAGCTCAAGGAGGTTGCAAATCAGGCAAGGTTATTCAGAAAAGTGATTATAGAGGAATTGCTGCAAGAAGTTAGAAATGCTTTGGCTTTCTTGATTTAGCACAAGGTAACAAGCTTTATGCATGCTGGTTTTTCTCATTCAGATTCTTTGTTTAGCCTACAGACAGTTAAAATGATATGCCAGGAGTTTACAAAGATAGATCTGTTGATCAAAGAAGTAGTGTTCTTAGCGGGTACATCAGGTACACCAGCCCTCAAAAGGTACGATTTTGATATTGCTCGTTTGATACTGACATTTTTATTTTGGTCCTGCTGTACAATCCCACATCTTGGCTAAAGCATGGTGAGCATGACCTTTGTCTTTTAGACTTTTGATGCAAAGTAGCACTGATGACTTTCTGATGAGGTGAAGACAAAGGATACAGACTCAGAGCCTACTCTCAAAATGAAAGGAGTGAACCACATGATTATTGTGATCGTATATATAGGCACAGGACCATAGGGTAATAATTTAAAAAACAGAAAGACATTTTTAATCTGGCCTTAAGGATAAAAAGGAATTCAAGGTGACAGTGGGTGGTCTTGTTTCCTGGAAGGAAAGATCAACTGGGACCTTTTGACAGTTAGAAAGCAGGATTTTAGGAGGTTTTACAAGAAGGAACTGTAATAGTCAAGGAGGAAAAGACTAAGGCATTTCTTAGGATTCACAGTGAAGGTAAAAAGGAACTTGGCAATGAGACAGCAATAGACAGACTGCTAGATGAAGGACCTGATTCCCTATATGAATCTCTCACTTATGACCTTCATAAGCTTCAATGAAACTATTTTTGGTTTACGTCCACTCAAGCATCGACAGAATCAGATGTGTAGAGCTGTGGTAGAGAGAAGAGAGTCTTAGGTGAGAAATAATGGCAAAGTTTCTGATCAGAGAGTAGTGTGGCACTAAAATAAGCTTTCCCTGTTAAAATGCTGTGGATTAAGGGCTTTGATTTTTTGCCATATCAGTTTCTACCTGTTAAAATTTTACTAACTTGGTGTCATTAGTTCTTTCCAAAACCTGCTTCAATAAATTAGAATATCTAGTTACAATATCTTTTGATGAGAATAAAAGATATAAGAATTACCTGAATGTTACATTCTTAGCTCTGGTTTTACTGGTCTACCTGCTACCTTTTATAAAGGTAAATCTACTGAGTTAGTTGTAGAAGATGTCATATGATTTGTGTTTGAACAGCTTTACTCTGGGGAGCTTTACCTCTGCATGTATTGATGAAACAAATGAGGTTATTGACAATATCACTGATACTACAAAACTTCTTAACTAGCATCTGTGAAGTTCACTGAACTAGGTCAATTATATTGCATGAACAGTACACATCATCATTTAACAAGACTATAGACAGCACTTTGCACTATAATTAATATGTTCATCAAGTCAACATTCCAATTCTAATTCTTTCTTAGTAAGAGCATTTGTAAATCACAGGGTTTGCTAGACTTGTCTAAACAGAGTCCTCTGAATTTAAATGATGCAGTCACCCTATCAAGATTTCTGCATGATGTTTAGGAATGCCTTGAGCAATATCCAGCCTCAGAAGCAGCTCTAGCTCTAGCAATCTTTGGTTTTGGGGTAATCCTGGAGGCTTGAAGTGCAGGTGGAGACTGTTTCCTGTTCTGATGCATGGTGGTGCCAGGCTCAGTGCTGGCATGGGTGCTGCCCATGCTTTAGCTCAAAAGCCCAAAGTCAGCTGGAACTAAAACTTAGGAATACTTTATGGAGCATTATGAAGTTCAGGTGGGGATGGACTGTACCATCCCCCACATAGGAGCTGCCCCTGAGTTTCACTTAAACTAGAATTAATAGAAAAAGTTGTCCATGACACACATAGCTCCAGCAGGGTTCCCTGGTGGAATAATTTGCTTAGACTTTCTAGCTTCTTCAGAAAGTGGTTTGCAGTAAAAGAGGTTTGTATGACGTTTTTCCAAGTTAGTGTCAAGAGCTGTTTATGTAACTCAGCATGCTCTAAGATGAGAAATCCTAGTAATTGAATAAATAAAGGTCAACAATCCAAACTAGATTAAAACTTGGGGATATATGAATCTTTAATGATTCCATTCTCCAAAAGTTCAGCTATAGGTGCTCCTTCAAATGCTTTTCTGAAGAAGATGATAGATGAAAGTCCAAGAACTTAGCATTTGTCATAAACTGCAGTTCTTAATGAAATGTTGTGCTAATACAGGCTCCAAAAGCACCACAAAGTCACAAGGAATATGGGGTGTAGCACAGGAACCAGAGATGCAAGGTATATCACAGCCTAGATATATTCAGAGAGACCTACTGAAGGAAAAATTTTTTTCAGGTGTCTGGGAAATTCTGTGTCTTCTGTGGATTATGAATTTTTCAGTAGTTGAACCAGGACTCCTTTCTCCTCTGCACCATGCTCAGGGCCCATACGTTTCTCACTGCCCATTCTGTAAGTCTGGAATGAATGCCTTTCTAATTCTATGACTCTAATTCATCAGTTCTACCTGTCAGAGATAAAAGATATCTAATATCCAAGCCTTCATGCCTGCTGGCCATTATGATATTTTTTAGCAATTTTTAGTTTTACTAAAGACCCTGCCTAGTGGGCTGCTAAATTTAGTGTTTTATACTAACACTAATAACATGACTGACACAAAAAAGGAAACTGACTGTCCAAAGCCAGCAGTGCTTTTTGAAATCTCTGGCTGGATCTGTAGGGCAAGAGAGATTTTAAGTAGATAATAACATTAAATATGTAGTAGAAAATGTTTATACACATATGTATTTTACATGAGATAAATAGATCAGATAAAGTTACTTTAATAAAAGTTTTTTCAGAAAGAAAAATTTGCTGGTGGTATACCACACTAGGAGCAGAGTCTGAATAGGACACATATCAACAGTGTTCCAAGTATAAAGGCAAGGTGTCAGTAAGGTGAGCGGAGCACTTTATCCAAACGCCAAATGTCAGATTACTGAAAAAACATTTTGAGGTGAAATGAAACTTAGTAAATTATCTCATGTGGACAGCTTGAAAGGTATAAATATTACCTGAAGTACAGCCCCAAAAATCTGAATATTCATTGCCCCATGGGAGCATGGTGCTTGTGACAGGAAAAGCTGCAGTGATTTATGATGGTGATCTAATTGCATTTGAAATAATTCATATTAAAGAAACCAAAGAAGGAAAAAAGAATCCAAGAGAAACTTAGGAAACTATAGTCTTAAGGGTCAGCTTGACATGTTGCTCTCCAAATTAAGATAATAAGTTTCTTTTGCAGAAACTGAACTTTTCAGCCATAGAAAAAGCACTCCAGTAAGGTCACTACAAAACACAACATGTTGGTTGTTATTAACACTGATTGACAATCACTATCAATAATAACTGCCTAGAAAATATATTGCATTAGGGACCGTAAAAGAGTGGAGCATTTGTCTATCCAAGGGATGAAATGCAAACATACACACACAGAGGAAATCAGAATGAAGTTTACTTCAGACCTTATCATTTCATTCCAGTGCTTTTTTTCTTCTTTTTGCTTGTTTTGGGATTTGTTTTTTTGGGGGGTGGGATGGATTGGTTGGTTGATTTTTTTTTTGTTGCTGTTGATGGTGTTTAAAATAAATAATATAGGTGGAAAAATAAGGTCTAAAAAGCATGGATAAAGTGTGCATTGTGTATAATTTATTATGTGAGATGCTTGTTGTAAAGTTAGTTTACACTGAGCATCACTTCCCCCGCCCTCCCACCATTCCAAGTACTCACTTGTAGACTTAACATTCTTTCTTGGGCACAGAATGAAGTTATTACTAGTGACAGCAAATAAACCCTTAGTATTCTCAGCAGTATAACAAAACAAAGGTAATACACTATTTCATTCCAGTACCTGCATAAGATGTTGTTGGTTTTTTTTTTTTTAGGAGGGAACATGCAGACCAATTTGAAGACAGTCAGCACATGATAACCATACTTCCCTCACTCACTTCCGGAATTCCTTGTCAATCCCACTATCAAAATTTCAGGTGAACTTATAATAGTAATAGTAGCAGTAGTAAGACATGAAAATTTACAGTGAACCAAAACCAATAACATGTCAATTTCATAGGAAGCAGAGCACAAGTTCTTTGGGTTAGAATTTACCCATGTTCAAACAGGCTATTCTTATGAGGGTGCCCATGGCACAAATACTACAAACTAGAAAAAAAAATACTCAAATACAAAAGTGATCATTTTCCCAAACTGGCTAAAGTGGGTTTATTGGAAAAAGGAAAGATTTGATACTTTATCTACATGAGGTGCTTTCTAACCCATAATTAAGGGGTTCCTGTGCAAAAGCATCATCATCAGTACACCTAATAAATCACTGGAGCCAACTGTGATGATTAATGGCAAAGATAAATGAGGCAAAAGGAAATGCCTATTCCAATGTTTGTAAGGTTTAAGAGACATGCACTCAGTGTAACAGGGTCATATATTGTAAAGGAGTGGGAATAATATACATAGTAAAAATATACCATGAAATTTTACCTAACAGAAAATGTTGGCCATGTCAAACATAGATAGATAAGTTGCTAGATAGACAGATAGATATATAGATATAGATATACACAACTTAAGGAGAAAATTTGCAACAATTGCACTGGCAGGAAGAGAGATTGCTTAGTGAAAAGTATCTCTTTGTGTGCAGTCCCAGCATGACTACTGTTCCCACTGATCAGTATCTGAAATCTAAGCCACTTGTGTTTCTCTTTAATTAGATACAGGCATAACATCTGTAACAACAGGAGGAAGAATTGAAGAAGTATGAGAAACACTGATAGTTCTGTTCACATCTTACCCTTGCATAAGCAGGCATAGCTCAATGGTACCCTACCTGCATGCACACACGTTATAGGGTTTTCTGTAATTCCCAGTTTCTATTAAAACTAAATTTATGATAAGCAACAACTGAGTTTCTACACTACATTTCTGTGAACTCTTCTGTCAGTTGTATCAATTACAGGCTAGTAAAAGTTGTTTAAAACCATCCAAAGTTATTTGTTCAATGGCTGTATTACCTACACAATGAATTCTGTAAATATTTGATCAACTCTAATTTTATCAGTAATAAATATACTGTGTTTAACACTCCCAAAAATATATATCTCTTTTCAACTATAAAAACTGTTATTTATAGTAACTGGAGGTCAAAATATACCTGGAATAGAAAAAACCACACACTTCCAAATTCATATGGTCAGAAAACTGGATTCTCTACAGCTCTAGACAATAACTTTGTAACAGTAACTGCAAATATTCAATAACTCTAAGATCTGTAGAGACTCCAGTGTTCTTTCTTGATCAGACTCTGCTGATCCCTGGCTACTTTTTCACAGTTCCATTTCAGTGAGTTCTAAAGCCATTAAAGAAATCAGTAGATTTAACAGATAATGTTTATGTTGTCATGTCTAGCTCCACCCATAGATTTCCTTCCACAGACATTTTTGAAAGAAGTGATCAAATTTTGGTCAAATCATCTGTTACACAGGTTATGATCATTTTCTCTGGTTTAGGATCCATTCCATTTGATTCTGGTTATATATCATTACTTTTTTACAATGTCCTCGATGCTGACACTGTGATTTGTGGTTACCTTCTGTAACTTCTGTTCAGTTTATGTTTAATAAACAAATAACAGTTACAAGGAAAATCATCTATCCAGCCTAAAAATTTAAACTTTATTCGAACTGCTAAGCAAAAATATGTGACCTTCTTCCTCTTTAGTACATTTTATGAGGCTTTAGATGTATTTGGAATGTTTTTGGAAACTTATCCGTAATGTAAATTATCAATAGATTACTTCAGAAAATGTATGAGACCACAGGAAAGTGGGCACATCAAAATTCACTGCCTTTTTAAAGTCCATTGATCAATGTAATGATATTTTAATTAAACTGCTATCAATTTAAGATTAATTTTCCCTAAAAAGCAGTAGTACTAATTTTTCTTATCTGGAAATGTCATGAAGTGTTGCCCATTCTAACCCAGACAAACTGAAGGAAAGCTCAACCTGCGGTTTGTGTATCTGGAGCATTTAACACATTCTTCACTCAGACATCACAGACTAGCAGAATTATTGCAAACAAGCTGAAATTTTAAAAATATTGCCTAACTTGCCAAAAGTCAGAGGGTGACAGTAGCAGCATTCAGACTCCAGATTCACTGGCAATTCAATATAAGAGTATTTAGTATACATATTAAGCAGTGGATGTATCAATAGTACAGGTATACTGTGTAACCTGCTGATTTTCTATTACAAATGAACTTGTGGTACAGCTTTCTGGATTCTACCCACAAGTGTAGACATTCTATTGGCGATAATGTCTATTGCATTAAACGTTCATCACATGTTCATACTCAGTACATAGTACATCCTTTTTTCCTAGGAACCTGCCTTCACAGAACAAGAAGAAAATCAGAGACCAAGAGCACACTTTGTCCTCAAGGAAGACATGGTGATGCCACTACCATGAAGATGCTGTTATTATGCAGTCTTTTGTAATTTTTCTTGCTAAATTAAAAGTAATTGTTTTACTAGCTAATTTAGTTACCTGTGGGATGCATCCGAAGGTGCCAGTGCAAAGCCTGAATTCCACTCCAGGTGGTGTGGAGCTGATAGAAGGGCAGAAGGATTTTTGAATCCGTAAGACCAATATATCTGGCTACATTACTCTATAGTTTGACTAAATACCATAAGAATAAATACCCAGTTTTTGTGGTTTGAAACAACGTGAGCTCACATTATTAAAATTATGGCTGGATAGAAGACAAAGATCTGCAAGTCCTGCAGATCGTTCCTTCCAGACTTTCCTGGTGAGAAGCCAGCACTACACCCAGGTTCTGAGGTAAAACTCTGAAACTGCTGCAGCTCTTTCTAGGAGTACTGAATGAACCTGCAGCTCCCAAACACCCCTCAGAAAAGTCTCCCAAAACAGCTGTATGCCATAGTTAAGCAGGAATCACTTCACTGGCCAGTTACATGAGTTGTTCTTGGGAGACAAGAATAAGGGAAACAAGTATTTTTCCCTCAGATCATGGTGTCGACAGTACAAGCTGTATCTTTGGAGAGATGCATCAGTTAGTATAAATCCACAGTACTAGGTCTTCAGCTTTTCAAAGTGCATCAAAATCCTTCCTTTTATTGAAGAAACAGCATGATGGAATCTGCAACCTGCTGTGGCCATGTATTCCTTTACTTATATAAGGGAATCACCTGCCTGAGGAAACCTGGCTTTGTATGGCTTCCAGATAGCTTCTCCTGCCTGAAACATTACCTTACCTAGAAATATTTCATTGTGGTAGCAGCACCAAACGAAGCAAACAGAACAATCTACAGTGACTCAGCACAGACTAGGACAGAAAAGCAAAAAATCAACATGTATCTGGTATGTTATAGGTACTTGTAAGTATGGCTTGTCTCTCAGAGGCTTCACATTTGTTCAATTAATCGTTTTCAGACTGTATTCTCAGAAATAACTGAAAAAGTGAGTGTATTTTTAGGTATCAGACCCCACAGAAGAAAATATACTGTGCGTAGGTAATGCTAAGAGTTTTTTTGATAGGTTTCTTTTTGAACCAGTCTTCTTTCACTACAAATAAATAATCCGTGTTCCCTTTCATTCTGCAGAAATGAGGCAGCAGGAGCTCTTTAACCATCATCTGGCCTATTTCAGAGCTCCAGCTCCTTTGGGTTCTGCCACTGCTGGCCCTGAGTAGTAACAGGAATGAAAACAGCTGCCTAGCAGGGAAGTAAGAGATCTGGTGGACTAGGCACTTGTAGTTAATCTCATTATTTTTAAGGTAACTCCATAGAATTGCTTTGGTATAGAATTAATAGATATACCACTTAAAATGTGGTTTTAAATTAAGATATTGAGGGGCTTGTGCCAGCACTCTTAGTGATGAGCAACACTGGCCAGTGCTGCTGCAATTTCCAGGTGGTTTCTCATGGTCAGCAGTGGTATAGCTGTGGCTATAGTCTAGTCTCCCTAGTTTCCCTGTGGCTGGTTCTAGTCTTCCTTGCCACCCTATTTGGAAAAATCAAGAAAAGACAAAACTAACTAGGTAAAGCATTTTAGTACTTGCTCATTAAATGTGTATTTTTAACCAAAAGAAGTACGCAGAGAACTTGATTGTAAACTTCCTCAGTAATGCTTCTTTCTGACTGCAAAGCACATTGACAGAAGACACCGTTGTGAGTCCCAGTAAGTAATTATGCGTTTATACTATGGCACTTGCCTCATAAACTGCTTCCCCAGTTGAACTAAAAGCAAGTATTTAAATGGTCAGAATGCAGTAAAAAGCAGGTTTATTTTGTCTGTGTTAGACAGTGGCTTCTATTTAGAATTGTCAGACCAAAAAAATATGCACCTGGCTTGTTGACGTGCAAGCTAGATACAAGTTTAATTTGGTAATAAATAAATAAATAGATAAATAAATAGATAAAAAAATAAATAAAAAGAATAAGAAGAAAAATAAAGGCAGCGACTGCAGGAGATTTCATTAGAACTAAACCACAAAAAGAAGACAGATAAAATGTTTGTTCCTACCACCACAGAAAGATGTCATTCATACCTTTACCTGTAAAATGTCAACTTGCATTTTTAAGCTAAATTTAAATTTAACTCCTTAAGATTCTGAAATGCTTTGTCATCCCACCTTTTGGTTTTGGTAACTAGGATCACAAGCTGAAATAAAATTATTAAAATAAAATAAAGAAATATGTTGCAGAGTATTTGACTGAACAAATATAAATCCAGTGAATTCAGAGTTACGTTTAAACTTCAGGATCATGCTTTTTTAAGAGAAAACATATGCTTAAACTCATACCTCAGATTTTGGAATTAATGACCTCCAGCAGCTCCTGCTAACTTTAATTAGTTTAGTGTAAGATGTGTGATTCATATGTCTCAATCATTTCCTCTGTAGATATGGTCCTATGAGGTACAAAAGCACTGCATAGGCGGTATACACTGCAGGCAGAACCTGGGGTTGTTTTGGATATTGCTGGCAAACATTTCCCCAGGATTAAGGGAGATTCATTGCTCAACTGTTTAATTGTGATTCCTTTCTGAAAAAGAAAGTGGAAGAAAAGAGTAAGCTTTTCAGATTAAACTGAAGACTATGTAGCACAATGATAAGGATGGGATTTAACACTACCCGCATTTTCCAAACACACACCCTTCCACTGGCATCTTTCAGCCAAATCTCAGCAGTCCTCCCCAACTTGTTTGTGTATGGACCCTGGGGTAGTAGTTTGCTCTCTGGGTTACTCTATAGCAGCTCAGTGTTGCAGCTACTGTAGAGCCAATGAAGACAGCATATTTTAAAGCCATTATAGACAGCATATTTTATAATCTATTATCATGGTAAGTCTGAATATTGCATTTAAAACTATTTAAATTATATTCTGATAAATTATGCATCCATTAATGCAGTTAACTCTATTAACACCTTAACAAAAAACTGATGGAATAATTGAATTATTGATAAGCCACTTCTACATGACTACATGAAATTATAGCTAGGAGCAATGCAATTTAGGGATATGAACTTGTCTTTTTGAATCTTGGTTTTCATTCTGTAAGATATCTCTACACATGAAAGGATTCTTAAGCACATGTTTAGGTAACTTCCAAAGCTGAGAGAGATCCCAGTCAGTGCATAAGGGAAAAAGAACTTGTAGGAATAGCATTAGTGATTCAATAGGTGGCATTCTTCATTATTGACTAAGTGATTCAGCCTAGTGCAAAGTATTGAAGGGCTCATTTTTCAACTGAGGTGTAAACCAAGGGTTCCCAATGACTCTTGGCTTTTATAGCTCTCATGGCAATTTGAAGGAACTTGTGCTGGGGAAAACTATGTATCAGCTGGGCTTTCATGCTGTGCTATTTGGGTAATACTCCATTTCAGTCAGTGGATAGTTCTATAGTGTAGTGGGAAGAATTATATGGTCTAAAGATGTTTCAGCTGTGGATGAAGCAACTCCCAAGCACAGTTTCTACTTTAGCACAGGCCAGAGAGCAGTCTCAATAACCACTTTGCATGAAACTACACCAGCCTAGAGAGAAAGCTGCCTGAACAGCAGATGTGTGGCCCCAAGGATGAGCCCTCACACTGTTCAGTTTGCTGGCTGAGGCACAGCTCATCAGGAGAGGAGTTTTGTAATATTGCTGGATTTAGGACCCTCCAGAGCACTGCTGCAAGCAGCCTTTCCAGGGAAATGGAAAAGCAGCTGCTCTGAGTACTGCAGCATTGTAGCTCACAAACATAACCCATATTTGTTAGGAAAAGATTATTAAAGTTTCATGCTAATAATGCTGGTTATTCTTCAAATACAAGAACTAAAGCTGTCTGTATAATGTCTGTTCAAACACATTAATGGTATGGTATGGTATACCAGGTACAATCGCATTCTGTCTTTCCTGCAATAATCAAGCCAGTTCCTTACCATGTAAGCAGTGGCCCTTCATGGTCCTTCAGTTTGCTCTAAGTACCAGCCCAGACACCAAATTATTTTCTGGTTAATCAATTTCTTCTTAGATTTCTTCCTATCATTAAGTTCAAAATACTGCTGCACTTACACCCCTCACCCTGAAATGTATTTTCAAGGACAGTTTCCTTGTACTTCCACTGTGTCAGTGGTAATATCATAGCGTTTAACTGAATCTCATTATGAAAGGCTGTCTGCAGGACAAGACCTTTTTCCATCTTGACCCCTAAAAAAGGTTATTCAGGTTGGATTTTTAAATATTTTAAATCATTTTGGCAGTTGCCAGGGCATGCAGCTATGACAGGGGGCAGTGGGGGGTGGGGCGTAGTCGTGTTGTCCAACTTGAAAGTGAACCTGGAAGCAAGAAGACAAATATTCCTCTGCTTTCTACTTCGCACAATCATTTCACTAGTGCTTGCTATTACAGAATAATCTCATGATCAGTTTGCAAACCTTTCTCAGCAGCAGGGACATTGAATAAAGTCACTATGAGTCACAGATGATGCAGTTTTGCAATTGCATTAGACAGTCTCTACAGGGCATCTGAAAAGTACGGTTCCACTGCTCTCTCATTTTTCCCTGCCCACTGCACCAGTATTAAAGAAGTAACCTGGTCCAAGATGTTATACTGCATTAATGTTCTAATTTCATGCTGCCTAGTGCCTTCCCACCTTAAACACAGGAAAGCAGCAGAACAAAAGTGGAGGTGGAAAGAGTAGTGTGACAGTCTTGCAGTAGACAGACTTAGATGGCCTTGAAGGTAGTAGAAAATTACATCTGAACCTACTCTATTCAGGTCATCTGCCAGTCCATATTCTGAAAATACATCTCTCAGTTACACTTAATTCTATGCCATCATGAGCTGCTGCCAAAAGTTGACAGCTCAGATCCTTAAATATGACCTAGTGGACAGTGAGGAAACAAGGCCAAGAGGAAACAGAAAAGTAGTGGCATCCTTTATAGCAGTTTGCCTACATTATGATTGAAGAAAGTGAACACAGCAACACTTTTTCTGTTCTGCTCTTTTATACTATGGATTGATGTTATGATATATATAAGTTGTGCAGGACTTCAGGTCCCATTGCCCTTCACTTCCTCCCACAACAATGCCACAGGTTGTACGGCTTTGCTTTTATCATGATATAGGAATGGATCCAGAGGAATCGGTTGTAGGTTTTTCTGTGTTACCTTTCACAACTAACATACCACAAGGTCAGCCACAGATTGGCCAAGGCTTATTCTGTAGAAGAAATCCTTCTACAGAAGGGAAGAACTCATTTAAAACACACATTGTTAAAGACACATAAGGAGGAACAAGATATTTAAGTAAAAATTGCATTTTTTCTAACATAAGATATTATTCATGACCTAGAATAAAAAATATATATAGTAACCACAAACATAATGTACTTCAAAGATTTGTTTCTGTTAGATTTAGCTGCGATTCTAACAGCAGCTCTGGAGACCCAGAAGCAGGCTCAGGGCTGATCCAAGTCCATGTAGTTACACAGGCATGCTTGAGCTACTGCATTTAAAAAATGAAGTGCATCATTTCAGTGTAGCTGAATTAGGGGCAAAAAAAATGGTTTTAATAGCTGGAAAAGATGTATTTCTTACCACTGGGCATGTCTGGCTTGGTACACGAGCCCTCGTCCCAGCAGCAGGCGTATGACAGTGTGCAAGTATCTGTGTACCAATCGCTCCTGTGATGCACACCAAGATACATTTGGACAGATGCAGGGAACTGGCACAGGGCAGCATACTGGCAGTAGCATACTCAGGGACATATTTCCTACTTTTCCCTCCATGTCAAAGGGCAGGCTTGGAGCTGCCAAGAGCGGGGTCCAAATCATGGCTGGTGCCAGCTAAGGGTAAGGAAGAGGGAAAGTCTTCAACCCCTTTCATGCAGGAAGGTGCAGTGACTGTCCAACCTTCTTGCCTCTACTATAGGAGCTGCTAGCTTGCCTTCCTGCTCTTCTCACCACCTCAGCTCAACCCTTCAGCCTTCTGCTTCCCTTTCCCTTCCTGGGGTAGATACAAGCTTCAAACAGGTAGTGCCTGCGTTTAATTTTGCTTGTAGTGCATGAAGTCCACAGTCAGTACCACACTTCTTTTATTTTTAATGTTGGCTGAATTTCTTTCTAACTAAGCATGATATAAAGTTTCCTGTCTTGGAATGTCTTCTGCTTGTATTTCCCTTGCCAACATTTTTAATATCTCAGGTGTTGATTGGCAGTGGGATGTCAGCCTTACTGAC
Source organism: Falco biarmicus (assembly GCF_023638135.1). Lineage (NCBI taxonomy): Eukaryota > Metazoa > Chordata > Aves > Falconiformes > Falconidae > Falco > Falco biarmicus. The sequence goes on from NC_079311.1 coordinate 14,207,246, forward strand.
ATAATGATCTCAAATCAGTGTTGCTATTAATGAAAATTAGCTACTGTGGCTAGTTAGCACAACACAAACAACAGGATGTGTCAAAATGTTAGCAAGACACAAGAAAAGCCAGGGTAAAATACAGGCAGAAAATGAAATTGCTCATGTGCTTGATGCTGAGCACTTGAGTATCTCACTGTACTGCTGCTGCACGAGTAATTGGACTGAAAAAAACATTTAGTCTCCAGCTCACTGCACAAAGCATGGTAGTGTTAAACCAAGGAGAGAGCTACAGTCAGCACACCTTGGTTTCAGACAGGACCAGGGAAATATCTGAAACCTTTCATATAGGAAAGAAAGAGAACATAAGGCACACTGTAATTTTGGAAATATTTTGTAGTATGAGCACTGCCTTTATTTGTTCTGTGTTTACATTTGGCTCTGTCTGGCAGCATCCAGAAACTTATTTGTGCCTTTAAAACTATTCTTTCCAATCACAGTTCGGTACTGAAAGAACTTAAAATGAAAAATCTGGGGGAAGAGATTCCAGTGCAACCCAGCCAAATGAGCACTATGCAGTGTAAAGTAAGCTTGTCCAGTAGGATTGATTTCCAAGGAAAATAAGTATGAATATAAAGGTGATATGTATCAAAAGATATATTGCCACCAGATAAATACTAATGCCTAGAAAAAGACTACATATTTCACTGTCATTTACAAAAAAAAAAAAAAAAAGTATTATTATTCATTTTAATGAATTAAGTTAGAGTAAGTTAATGATGATTCACAAACTCAATAACCGTCACACAAAAGGACATTTTTTTAAAGTATTCTGTATTAGAATTTAGAGAGCTTGTCGCAATGAAATATGAATGATGTCAAATATGCACTGAAGAATGGTGAATGAGGTTACAGGAAAGTCACATGCAAAGTGATGCTTCTGACAAGATACAGTATTTGGAGCTGGAGCCTTTAAGTATGCATCTTAACAACAAGTTCCATTCAAGCACCGACAAGTAAAGTGCTCTCTAAGACGAGATGTTCAGGAGAGTTCAGCACCTATTAGTTCCTGAAGAAGTCATTTTGACAGTATTCAATGCTGAAGTGAGTTGATAGGTGCTGAATGCTTTCCCACTGGGCATGGATGTGTAAAGGAACAGCCTCCTCTCTCCCCCCCATCTCTCTCTTACAATGAAATAAACATTACCTGCCCTCCCCCAGCCAAATGAAACCCCACAAAACAAAAGCCACACAGAAATCCTTGATGAATTTTCTTTGCAGAAAGACAGCTGGCAAAAACATTTTGTAAAAGGCTTCACTGTTTCATGTCTGCTTTAGTTAGTCACATCTAAATTGTGTAAAACAAAAAGTCAGTTATCCAGAGTTCAGCAAAGTTCTTTGCATCAAAACCTATTGTGATTTGAGACCTGGCAAAGAATGTGCTAGGATAGGAAATATGAATTACCTGAACTTCCTTGGCACTGCAGACTTTTGAAATAGAATACGTACCATACAGACTCTTCAAAGACAAGTGCATAGCACTGACCTTATACTAAGGACTTCAATATGATCACCAATTGCTTCTGCAGCAGTCAACAGTATTTATAAATCTAGCACCAAGTTTTGTTTTACTCATAGGAATTTATTGTTTCATTGACTGAATTCTTTTATTGTATTTTTTTTGTAAATAATTTTGTAAATTATTTATCTTGTATTGTTTTCTTTGTTATTAGCAACTTGCATAGAGGAGTAAATAATTTGTTTTTCTACTCAAAAACATACACAGACCTTTACAGTATCTACCAAGGAATACTTCAGAATACTTTTACTTCATAATTTAGCTACCTTGTAATTGAAGGCATATGAAGATGAGGCCAGCTGGATATTCATGAAACAGTTCAGCTGGGGTGCCAGGCTCACAAAGAAATGTTGGACAAAAGAACAAAAGAGCAGGAGTCACTTAGTAAGTGTAAGTACTCATAAATGTACATCTGGCACAATTCATTTTTATTTTTATTTTCTGACTGTGTCCTCATGATGCACAATATTTAAGTCTTTGAGGACGCCTTCCAACCCTCTAGATTCTGCAGTCAGATTTATACTTGCAGTAACTTAGAAAATCATGTAATTCCCTCCATCTGCCTCCTGTCTTCCAGGACTGTTTTTCCACACAGGAATAGTCTATGGTGCACAAAGTTAAGCCTTTTTGGTAAAGATATAAAGACATAAGCATTTCACTGGGAAATCCAGAGTACAAGTGGTATATATCCGTCATAGCAACATTTCTAAAAAGACTCTTCATGTTACAACTACTGAAACTATTCAATGGATAGGGATCAGGAAGACAGATTCAGTTTTGACACATCATTAACATAATTGCCTGGTGTGCATTAAGAACTCTAGCAATAGGCAGCAGAGAGAACATCTGGCAAGACAACCTTTGACCTGTAAAACAGAAGCAACTCTTTCATGACAGCCAGTGAGAGATAATAAATGTGGAGCTCCCCACGTCATTTGTAGAGAGTCACTCTTCCAACCATAAGAACACTTTTGAAAAGAGGATCTAACCTCCCAGCTGTCCTTGTCTTTTCTGCTAATGTCCTCTTTCACATCTCTGCCCTAAGTCACTGCTCCAGGATATGGGAATAGTAAAGTTAGAACAGATTTTGATGAAACAATTTCTGTCTTTCAAAGCCACTAAAATTTACTGTTTTCTCATTCCTCATTATTACATTTTCAGAATTCCACAGAATGTAGTAATTTTTCCTTCTTTTTTTTTTTTTTTTTAATGTAATTTTTTGGCAGATGTTTTGAGAAGCATTTGATAAAATCATATTTCTCTCTTTCTCCTCCTTAAAGGTCAAAGTGGGTTTTGTGGATCCATAGCAACTTCATTTTTCCTCAAAGGAAAAGTGTATCACTTTTGTGGATGGGTACCATCTGAGGAGAAAAAAATAAGGAAAAAACCCAAACAAACAAACTGGAGAGAACGGTCCTGATATTTCTAAAGTTTTTCACTTTTGTGCAAAATACCAGTATCTCTGTGAGCATGCTTTGCCAATTGGAGGACAGTTTAACTCCTTGCTGGAATAGTGACATGCCACTTGAGATAGCATTAAAACATCCAAGATACTGATTTATACCTGTTCAGATGCCACAGTAAAGGATTTCATTTACATTTCTCAGTCTCATAGTCCTCAATTATTCTGTGCAGCTCAACATAGCTGAGCTGAGAAACAGTTCTCTCAAATAAATTTGGTTTCCTTCTTGTCTAGGCAACTTTACGGTTTCTGTCACTGAACCTTTGGGCCCTAAGAGCACATGGATGCATCTGAAGGTGCTTTTAGATTGCAGAAGTGGTGTGACATTGGGGTCTGGCTCCCTGTCTTCCTGCTGAATGTGTTCCCACCTGTGAGAGGGAGAAGTATTTTGCCTTCCAACAGAAAACAACCTGCAAATTCACTGCTGAGCCATGGAAAGAAATAATGCACGTCTCCAGGCACTGCAGCTGAACTCACCTGGGAGCTGCAGAACTGGGTAGCTCCTCCAGCCCTCACCAAGAAGTGATTTTCTTGCATGTTCCTGAAGAAGCCATGCACATCTTGGAAGGAGATATGTATATTTCTTACCTGCAGGCCACAAGTGCCTGCTGTTGGGTATGAAACCCCAGGAACAGTCACCATGGCCTGGATCTGAAGTGCACTAGGATAAACAGCTTTAAAACTTGAACTCTGAAAACATATTTCTGTTGCATCTCTTGCCATTGGTTGTTTTAGAGCTGCCAACAATTCCTACTTATTTTGTAATGTGCCTAAAGAGTTTCAGCAGCTACAAAAGAGAGTTGCAAAAAGTTACATTATGGGGTGATGCACTTCACTCATAAGGAAGAAGCAGTAATATGTTTATTGGTATAAAGCAGTGATTTAACAGAGTTTGATAGTAAATGTGATAGTGGTTTAACAAGTTTCAGTGACAAGGTACACTCAAGCATTTACTGCTCAGAGGACAGGGTCAGACAAAACTGTCAGGGAGACCCTCCTGTTAAGTCATGAGATTCAGAAAGGACCTCCTTGCGTTCTGAACTCCTTCTCAGACGGGACTTCAGGCACAGCTAGATCTAGACCTAGTCTCAGGCTTGGTCAATGGTTTCTGTCTAAAGGATATAAATGTGGGCACAATCAATCCCTTACACCACCTGGCTAAGACTTCAAAGTCTGGCATGCTGTTAATCACTTAGCGAGACTCTGTGGTGCCAAGGAATCTCTCAGCCTGGAGGTGTAACCCTGGGGGTGTCCCTGCTCGAGTGGAGATCCTGCATGCAGCCCTGCCAGGCAGGAGAGCCCAGGGGCTCGGGGCTGTCCGCTGGGCATGGAGTCACAGAACGGACCCATAGTGGTGTTTGCACACTGACTGCAGGAGTTAGTTTCCCTCACGCTTGGCTTGAGTTGGACTTGGACCAGCTCTGTGAGGTGGGCACAGTGGGATACAGCCATCACAACCCCAGATTCATTCATTATGACATTATGACAGCCCCTGGTGGTTATCATTTGTCCATTGCCATGGGATCAAAGGTCAGGAGGGGGGGAGGAGCACAGGGAAAAAGAGGGTTAAGGGGGGGAGCACTCCATCACAAGTTACAGTAAGATTTTTTCCTGACCCAAAGTCCCCTGAAATGCTGCTTCTAGCACTTCCCTGGCCTCTCCTGGGCACCCCAAAACCCCAAAAGCAACTTGTTCCAGCTCCAGAAAGGATGTACAGGTTGATCTTCTCCTTGCACTGTTCAGAAACACGCCACAGTCAGTACACAAAACTAATGGGGTCCTCTTGCCCTTACACAGCTATGGTGTTACCTGACATAAACACTGCTAGTGGCAAGATGGCAAAAATAAATATTTTAAGAAGAAAGGGGGCTTACATGCACTGCCCAAGCAGAAAAATTGTTTATTTTGGTTTTGGGTAGGTTTGGTGGGGTTTTGTTTTGTAAAATAGCATTTTTGAGCTATGCCAGCAAATAAATCTCAGAGGAACATAAAATGAACAGGAAAAAGATAACAAACATCTCATATCATTCTAATACAGCTGAAGAAATGCATGATCATAGCTACTCCTGGCTGCTGCCAGTTTGAGGGGCTATAGAGTGAGATTCTCATCCTGACAAAAGTTAACACCAAACAAACTAAAATATCAAACAAGCATTGCCAGACAACAGGGGAAAGAAATGGTGTTGTAGACCAAAGAGTAATCAATGTCATGTTTCTTCAGAAAAAAAGAAAAAAAAAAAGAAAATACTGAAAAGGGGAGAAAGGGCATTTTATACTTTATTTCCAGAGACCAAAAGTGGGAACGAGAACTTTGGAAACTGGGCTGAGAAATAGGAAACTCTTAATGCTGTTACGTGTATAGTCGTGGCCAGCTTTAACATCTGCCTGCTGGAAGATGAGGCGCTATAAACCCCTTTCCCACAAACACTTGACAGTTCACATCTCTGGTAATCCAGAGATTTTATCCATTACTTTTATTTGCACAAGGTAGTAAGTGACAGCACAAAGTTAAATCTTATCCTTCCTGAGAAAATAAATTCTTGCATTTACGTTGTGATTTTCCACTAAACACTGCAGCATCAGAAGTTACTGATTTGTTGTTGTTGTTGTTGTTGTTGTTTTTCTTGATCATTTTCTTCTGGCATAAACAGCCAAGGCAGCCACACTAAATCAGTCTTTTCTTAGATGGAAAGTCAATGGTCCTGGACTTCCTACAGCCCACTGCCTTCCTTCAAATGCTAGTCACTCACAGGCTGCACTTGGCTTAGCACATACCAAGCTGGGATGAACATGAGCAGAAACCTCAACACATTCTTCACTCTTCTGCCAGTGCCATTGTCTCCAAAGAAGCAGGGGATGGCCATTACAGGCTTACCAAAGGGCAGGCAATTAATGAAGGGTATCACATATGGTGTCATTATTAGTAACAATGACTCTTTTTCACACTGCTAAGGCAGAGATGGGGCAACCAGGAGAGCTAGTAGTTAATTACTAATGAACTTTTTGCAGCAAGTGTCCTTATAATGTTTAGAGTCCTGAAGAGTAAAGGTGGTGGAAGTAGATCCTGCAGGAGATACAAAGAAGGAAATTGGTGAAGTTGCTGGAATTAAGTTAGAAACAGAATTGTCTTTTTAGGAACCATTTTAAATTTTCCTGAATTTCAGCACACGATATGTCTCATGTCAACAAATATCTATGTCCAAGAACAAGAAAAAAACTCAGCCTTCAAGAATGATTGAACATATATCTCAGCAGAATCAAGAGTGTTTATACACAGACAAGAATTGCCCATATAGCTCTGTCTGAAGATGCTACTAGATCCTCCTGCCAGTACAGAATGATGAAGAACAATCCCTCGCATTTACGGGACCAATCTAATTTGGTTCAGGTGCTGCAAATCGATTTCTTTCTGAGAATCTTTACAATATCTTCCTGATAAATAATGTGCTTGGTAGGTCTGCCAGTTTATAAAGCTAAAATCCCCCCCCAAAGGCTTTGCCTGAACAGCAGTCCGGAAGTATTCAAAGAATATTGTTGCAGTTGCAAGGAAATTTGAAAGTTTTCTTCTACACACAATTGCACTATGTCACTGCTATCTGTAATCTGAGGTGAAAAGCTTTATATTCACAGCTGTAGCTTATTTCCACTTATCCAAAACATATTTTGGGTTAAAGAACTACACATGTCGAGAGAAAGATTCACTGCCGTTTTCAGTAAACAGAATTTGGGTATTTCAGAAACTCAAGATTTAGTAGCATAAAATACAATCAGGTTTCTAATCAATTCGAGTCAAAGGGAACATTCCAACCCTGATGATGTACATGCTAAGGTTGCTAACAGAAAAAAAATAAGATATTCTTAATCAGCTAAATAAAACAACTAATATTATAGATAACAATTTTTTTGATGGTTTATTACTCATGGTTAACACATACAGCTATATGGAAGACAGCTTTCTGTCTTCCCTAGAAGAACCAGAGCCCTCCTGTGGACTATTCATTGCACCCAACCCTCTCCTTTCCAGTCTGGGATATGGAAACTCAACCCTTTAATCACTTTTGAGGTTGCTGTGACTGGTCTGCAACAGCCATAAAATGCTCAGTTACCATTACAAAATAAGAGTTTATTTAGAATCATGACTGTATGTCACAAAAAGCAAACAAAGAAGAATTAAAGAATAGTAAATAAGTAACAATATATGTACTAAAGAGGAATAGCTCACAATCTCCTCTACCTGTCACAAAATTCACAAAAAAAATTTAGGAAAAAAAAAAAAAAAAAGGAGAGTGAGTGAAAGAAAATCACCAACCTGAAGGAGCTGTGACATGGGATTCATCAGGTGGCTAAGCTGATTGCATGACTGTAAATATCTTTTAAAAAATGCATGCAGCATGATCTTAACAAAAGGTAGGAACTATTGTTTATTTGGGAGGTTTCCAAGTCTGTTATCTTGTTATCATGATTATTCACATTACTGTATTTTGTGTGCAGTTGAACTCAGCTGGCCTCATTGTCGTAGTTAACAGTCCTCAGAGGTGTATTCCAGGTGCCACATTAGTGCATGCTGGAAGAATGCTGCTGAAACTTACATTCTGTAATGGTCCAACTTGACAATTCTAGTTGGGCAACAAAAATCTTTACCCTTGAAACAAATGTCTTTCCCAGTTGGCTGGAAAACCTTGGCATCCTGAGTTGAAATGTTACACAATTTCAAATGCAATATGTTTTGAAAAGAATAGGAAGAATCACCAGTGAGGAGGTTTGATATGGAACAGCATTTAAGCCACAGCTAAGAACACAATCTATAGTAGTTTTCTAGGAACTTTAGAAAAAATCAGGCATAAAATTTATGAAGTATTAAATTTTAACTGGAAAGGATACATTTTAAAACAGTGCTCTCTATTATGAGATGAGACATTAGAAACAGACAGGTGCTGTCTGGGCTAGGAGATCCAAAGTAGTTATCTGTACTTGGAACAGAAACCAGTAGAACAGATCATCTCTTACTTTGATGGCATTTCTCAGTTGCTTTGTCTGTAGCACTCTTTTTCATAGGGATGGTAGCTCTTAGGTTAGGAGCAGGGGGAAATTTTTTTCCCAGCAGTTTTCCACTGCTGAATGTGCAAGGCAACTCCACGCTCCTCAGACCACGTTATCTGAGTCTTTTTTGTCTCACTAAGCTGCATCACTGTTCTTCCTTGTTCTAACAAGCCTATTTCCTTCAAACTTAATCCACATCTTTCAGTAGAGCTTTATAGTTCACTGTTGTGTTTCTTCATGACAGAAGTAGCATAAATCAAAATTTGCATTTGAGTCTTAAGACTTCATGGGAGGAAAACAGAAGGCAAAATCCTACTCAGTCTTCTGTCTCAGTTTCCACATTACTCTAGGATATTCTCTAGAATGGATTTGCCTGCTATCTTGCATATCTACCTGATTACTTACCTTTTTTAACCATGGTGACTACTTCTAACCTGATTTTGTGGTTTAACAGGTGCTATTTTTGTAAGGGTATACCCATTTGTGTCCCACACCTTGTAGTTGCCCATGTAGCCCTGTAGTTTCCTCTAAAGTTAGTGGACCAGCATTACCAAGTTGTCAAACATTGCAGCATGCTGCTGAGACACTCAGAACAAACAGATTTTCTTTCACTTCAACTGATAATTTGGGCAATGCTGATTTACCTCAGTTAACAACCACTATGACTGTACGGCTGACTGTAGCCGTTAATCTCACAGGCATTTTTATACAAACTTTATCAGTAGAGCTGTACATAGATTCAGTTATAGCCCTTTATATCAACATCGTGTTAGATACAGCCCTCAAATTACCCCAGAATTACATCAGTCACCTGCTTATAGATTCCCTTAAACAGGCAGGCAGAAAACAAAGAGAATTTTTCACCTACCACAGCTGGTCATGAATTGCTCTAGCTAATTCAGCATCACCACCAACAGCTTTGGGACCAAGCCATTCCAGAGAGTGGGTCAGACTGTGAGCACATCTTCCCTTTTCCCTACTAAGGTTCAGCTCTGCCCATATAGTTCCAGTCATTCCAGCTTTACAATTGGAAGCCCACGCAAAGAAAATATGAGGCTTAACCAAGTTTCTACAAAAAACTAGCACTTAGCTCACTGTCCTTAACACTAGTCTTAAATACCAGCATAACAGTGTCTTTATTGAGTCTGGCTGGAATGGATTAATTAATATTCTCCACAGCATCCCTCACGGTGCTGTGCCTGCACTGGTAGCTGGAAAGGCGGTGGTAACACACCGGTGTTTTGGCTGCTGCTGAGCAGCGCTCGCACAGCACCAAGGCTGCCCCTTCAGCCTTCCCCCCGCCCCCATTAGGCTGGGGGTGGGTGAGATCTCGGAGTGGACACAGCCAGGACAGCTGACCCAAACTGACCAAAGGGATATTCCACACCCTATGACAGCTGCTCAGGTATAAAAGCTAAGAGAAAGGAGGAGGAAGGGGGGCATTTGTTATTTACATTTGTGTTCAAGAGCAACTACTATGCGCCTGGAAGCCCTGCTTCCTGGGAAGTGGCTGAACTTTGCCTGCTGAAGGGAGGTAGAGAATAACGTCTTTTGTTTTCCTTTGCTGCTGTGCAAGACCTTTGCTATTGCTTTATTAAACTGCCTTTATCTTGACCCATGATATTTTTTTCCATCTTATTTTCTTGCCCCCTGTCCTGCTGAGGAGGGTTGTGACAGAGTGGCTTGGTGGGCACCTGGCATCCAGCCAAGGTCAAACCATCACATCAAATTAACCAGCTGGATCAGTTTTCACTTAAGGAGGAGTTTTATTGGCTATTCTATTAAGTAGCACTGACGGTTTCTACACTATTAAACAGGCTGTGTTTCTTTATTAATCTGCACAAGTACAAAAATCTTTGCTAACCTTTCATTAAGGTTAGCAAAATGGAGAAACCATTGTTTGTAATGCTATATTTGATGTAACATTTCAAAATAATTTACGTTTTCAGTGAAGCAAGTCAGAGACAATGTCAGTTTCTATGCAAAAGTCCTGGTTTTGGCATTTTCAGTATGTGCCATTTCCTGAATATCATTCAAAGGTAGTGTTTTATATTTAGTCCCTATCATTTTCTTGGGAAAAAAACACAACATTCATTGAAAGTTATGATATATGCATTATTTACCTAAATGACAAATTCCCAATAAGCAGGGGTTTTGGTCCCTCTATATATTATTTAAGAAGTTTGTTTTATTTATAATATATTTATGCAAGTTGTTATGCAATTTTTTCCCCACTAGTAGAATATATGAACTGTGCACTATCCTCTTATTACAGTGAGCTTCTGCCTGAGAAATGGAGGACAGTAGCGCCAGCAACAAGATAAACCACTCTCAAACACAGGGAAGAGGACTCTGCTCATGAAAGCAAGCTCCACATCTCTCACTAACCCTGAGAAAGAGATTGCTCAAGATTACAACTGAAGGTCTCGTTAATGAAAATTAAAATGAGCAAAAAAACCCCAACATTTCAGAGGGATTTGCTTGGCTCATAGGTCCTGCTATCCACAAGGAACATGTCAAGTAACTACCCCACCATGTGGAGCTCTGGTCCACCTGGCTGCTCTTGGCAGTCGGCTGGGGAGGCTGAGAGCTTGACAGTGGAAGGGAAAACAGGACTTTGCATATGCATTCATTGTGTTTGCTTAAAACAAACTTGCAGTGAATATTGACCAGGAGCAGAAGGATGTTAGCGAAGTCCTGGAGTCACTGAAGCAAAGCTGAACTTTTAATGTGAAGAAGACTAAAGAAAAGCAAGTAACAGAGTAAAACCCGAGGTTTTCAGGAAAGGTTTTGTCTTACTCAGGGAGTAACTAGGGGGGTTCCCAGGCGAGGTAGATTTGAAGGGTCATGGAACTCAGGGAGCTGGCAGGGCTTTAAAATCAGCGTTCTCCAAGGGCAGAAGTAAGCTATCCCTATATTCAGGCAAACAACCAGGAAACCACCATCTCCGTCCTTGGACAGTTTCAAGCCCCTATGGGATAAAGCCCCAGATAACCTGGTCTGACCTCTCAGCTGAACCTGCTGTTGTAGGGAGTTGGATTGCAGTCATCCTGAGGTCCCTGCAGCCTGAATTGTCCTAGGATCCTATGATAACAAAGTCTGGGATGAGGACAAGAAAAAGTCTCCTGAAGAAAATTTCAGGTTTGCAGTATAGTCATGTTACTGGAAAAGGTGGCTGACGTACCAGGTAAATACATCAGTGCCTCTGTGTCATGGTTAAACCCTGGTCAGCAACCCAGCACCATGCAGTCACTTGTTCACTCCCCCTCACCCAGACGGATGGGGAGAAGAATCAGAACAGGAATGTAAAACTCAAGGGTTGAGGTAAAACCAATTTCATACATAAAGCAAAAGCCCCCCACACAAGCAAAGCAGAGCAAGGAATCCATTCACCACTCCCCATGGGCAGGCAGGTGTTCGGCCATCCCCAGGGAAGCGGGGCTCTGTCACGCTTAACGGTTACTTGGGAAGACAAAATCCATAATGTCAAATGTCCCCCCCTTCCTTCTTCTTCCCCCAGTTTATATACTCAGCATGGCGTCATATGGTATGTAATATCCCTTTGGCTAGTTTGGGTCACCTGCCCCAGCTGGGTCCCCTCCCAGTTTCCCGTGCCCCTCCAGCCCTCTCGCTGGCAGGGACCAAGGAACTGAAAAGTCCTTGATTTAGTATAAACATCACCCAGCAACAACTAAAACCATCCGTGTGCTGTCAGCATTGTTCTCACATCAGCCAAAACACAGCACTGCACCAGCTACTAAGGAGAAAGTTCATCCCAGCTGAAACCCAGACACTCTGTTGCCTAACATGAGTTTTATGAGAATCTTTTTGCCTCTTCTGAGGAGAAATATCTGTGCTGCCACATCCAAGTAATACATCACTCAGGATAAATAGATGTCAAACACTCCTAAGCAGAAGAGTAATACTTATGCTCCATTAGCCACTATATAATGATGAAAGGCAGACCTCCAACCCACCCTGCTGATGAACACCCATCTAGTATCAGTGTCAAACTTTTATTTCCTGAGAAAGATAGTATAAAGTTATTGTCAGGTAAGCTAAGATAGCTTCACCAGTTTGGTAGATACTTTATTCCATTTATGCAATTATACATACAAATTTACAGCCTGTGTCATCAGATGGAGAAAGGATGTATCAATGTTAACCATCAAGCTTCTTCATTCTTTTTCTTAGCACTTCATTTTTATGAAAAATTCCTGCTCTTACGCAAAAGCCAGACACTCATAGCACATAGTATGGCCCATTTAAAACTCATGTGATCTTCAGCAAGTAAACATGGTCACTAGTGACCATGACAGAAAGGAATTCTGATCATATGTGGTAATTTACACATGGAGAAGCACACAAATAGGAAAGGCTCAAATTATACAGCAGAGCAAGAGCCTGAGAAGTGGGAAAGTCCACAGATTTCAGGAATAGAGCATAGAAATAGCTGTAACCCAGCCTCTTGGCTTACAGAACTTTATGCTCACATACTGCAAATGCACACCACTTAGTAAACGTAGGACAGGCAATGTTCTAATTTTTTACAAGATATCCAAATAATTTTAATGTTTTTACAACTATTCTGCATAGGATATATAATACTTCTCTGATCTCTCACAGAAGGGTAGCTCCCGCTTTTTGCCTTGCTGCACTAATCCAGCATATAAGAAATAAAAAGGCATTCATTCCCCCTCATTCACCTCACACAATTTCGTATTTAAGAGGCATGCTAAAAATAACCAATTACTAGTGTTCCGATCAGCTTCTGCAATGGTTTTAGATGAGCTGAGTTCCTTTTACTTTAGTGGAAATGCAACAGCATCCGTCAGATACAGAGAAAAAAGAAAAGAAAAAAAAAACAACACAAAATTGTATGTTTTCTTTAAAGTTACATTCCTTTGGTAAAGAGTGGCCAAGAAAGCTACTAAAAGTTAAGAACATTTCCCTGAATCATTCATGGATTTAAACCCTGTTGACTCTTCAAAGCAGCCAGCAAAGCAGCCATAGCTGAACAGCCAGGCAGAAGGACCATCTATTACATTGTTTTTCTGATTTTGAGAAATGCTAGAGCGAGTAAAGAAATGAAAACAACTTAAACAACAGTTGTCTTGCTGTGCTTATACTGTTCCTAAGTACTGACAACTATCAGTAATTCATCTCCTCATCTTCAAAGTAATGTTTCATTTCTGACATCCAACTTAATTGCAAGTAGGAATAACCATTAGACCAAAAAATGAAAGGTTTAACCTCAGTCTTGCCTTAAATGAGTTCTGCGGATCAAAGTTTGTCATCTGTGTGATGACTTACAAAAACATGCTTTCAAAAAACTAAACCTTGTTCCTGTTGCTTTGACTAGAAAGATAATGTTACAGAAATAAAGGGAAAAGGTGAGCTATTTGGTAGGCAAAATATGATTTAACAGCTGATGCTCAAATCTCTGATTTAATAGAAGTATGATTGCTTATTTGTTCATGGAACATTAAAAAAAAAAAAAAAAACAAACAAGTGACAGTGTAAAACTTGACATGAATTTCAGATTTCATTAAGAAACATACATACATGTTTTCCTACTTTCCAATAACTCTTGTGAATGAGTTTTGTTTTCCAGTCAGGCAACAGTTCTCTGGGCAGCCCATGCCAGCTCACATAGAAAATGGTCTTCCAACCTTGCTACACCACTTCTGATGAAGTTCCTTACGTCTGGCTTATTTTAGAATACATTTTGGAAATTAGGCACACAAACTCCAAATAAAAGTGCAGTTGTTCACACTCACAAAGTGGCAATCCTAAAGTATTCACCATGAAGATATGAAAACATCCTGAAAGGAAAATATGACAACGCACTGGATGTTACAGTCAAAGCTGATCTAAATTTCTCAACACCTTAATTTACACATCCGGATGTATTAGATGAACATTTATCTCTTTTACCCTTAAATTTGTTTGAATGTATTTTGACAAAGTATCTTCCAGTTAAACACTCAAATTCTGAGTTTCATTACCTAACTTGGTTGTTTGAATTCAGTAAAGCTACTTATAGTGTCATGTTTCACCCAACAGAAGGAAGGATGGAGAATTTTAATTCAGTTAAAAATCTCTGGTCTTAGAAGTTTTAGGAACTGGATAGTATGGACTCACATCAGATTTCATCCTAATTTCATCACTGGTGGCCATGGGAAAAAATACAATCTCTTTGATGCCACTGCAATACCAGGACCAGAATCAAAGGAAATGTTAGAATGCCCACCTTGGGAGATGAGAGATATTCCAGGAAGAATTAAATAGAAAATGTGACTGTTAGAATTTCCATTTTTCTGTGTGGCCTTGTGATTGCAGAGATGGAATGCTCCATACAAGTGGTCAACAGTTAAGATGCACATGAAAACAAAGATATCATGTTAGTCAAGAAAGGACTGCTAAGGTTGTTTGGGAAAAACAAACTCACAAACAAAACAAGATGAAAATTTTTCCTGTACTGATTTACATTTCTCTTTTTCATGCCAATTATGAGCTAAATATATGGGTAGTTACCTTGGCTATAACAACGCAGCCTGAAGATTTGTGAGGGTTAAAATGGAAACTTTGGCATAGATCAATCTGATTTCTCTCATCAGGCCAATTTGGCAGTCAGTATAAAGCCTTCTGAGTACAGGTTTAGGATACAGACAATTTTATAGGACAAAGATGTTTATTTTGCCAAAGATATTAATAAAAATGTTCATTAAAATTATAAAAGCCAGAGCAAGATATTTCTAAGTTAAAGATGAAGCAAAGAAGGTGTTATTCTTCCACCTCTGAGGGCATCAGATTTCCATAAATTCAACTGCAGTGGAGGAAGGCAGGACAATACAATATAAATTAAACTCCTGGCTTGGTGAGCTTGGCCTTTCAGCCTTCTGCACTAGGGTGACTTCCATGCAATTTAACATTCGGAAAGGATCTTTTCAGCACAGACCTTAAAGAAAGCTCTTTCTGTTCTGTGTTCTGTGTGAAGGATGATACCTCTACTCCCAGAAAGGCAGTAGTTTAAACAGAAGTCTTCTTCAATGTCACACTTCTGTAAAAGTATTGCCCTTAGTGATTAGTTATTTAACCAATATGATTTCTCAGAAGACAAGATAGATCAATGCTACTATCTGGAAAAATTCCATCTTCAACTTCTTGGCTTTGAGGCATATATTCTTCACAGGTAGAATACTTAATTTCCCCAGGAATGTCATGGAGGCTTCATCATCAAGAGTTTCTACAATCCAGTTGGAACAAAGCCTGTTAGAAGTCACAGTCTGGGGGGCAAAGATGATGGTTCGGACTTCCACACACACACACACCCGCTCCCCAGTACCTGCAGTTACTGACTATAATGAGTAGCTTTAAAAAGAGAAAATGAGGCTATCCAGAGAGGCAGAGAATCCCTCTGATCTAATGAATTATGCCCTTAGTTTTCTATTTCCCCCCATTAAATTAGTGTCCCATATTTTTTTTCAGTCAGTGACTTAGCTTATTTAAAACCCACACAAGTTCTTTCAGTCTTCCCTGTCTCATCAACCATAAGCTCCATGATAAGAATTTGAGAATAAGTAGACAAGTACTCATCTATGCACAGAACAGGTATAAAACTTGCCTTGGGTCACAAGTCATGAAAATAAGGCTAAAATGTAAAAACCAATAAGCTATGGAGAACCCAAACATTTTTCCCTCCCTCCTAAAGCCTGGGAAACATGAATCAAGCTTATAAGGAAAGATTCCTTAAGGGAAGCAAAATCTAGACTGACAAATATAAAATTAAACCTATTGCAGAACACTAGCATGACTTAGACTTAGTTCTACACGGCTTAAAATAAATCAACTTCCCAGATTATAAAATCATAGAATGGTTTGGGTTGGAAGGGACATTTAAAGGTCATCTAGTCCAACCCCCAAATTTCACAGTAAATCAATAGTTTAAATAAAAAGAAAAAATATTCAAAATTATCTAAGAGGGCAGGAAATGTCCTTTCTGACCATTTCTTTTGGGGAAGACAAAAGGAGAAACTCTCTTTTCAGAATGCTAAAACAAAAATGCCTATTTCAACTGACAATATATTTCTCCAAAGACGCTAACAGCACTCAGAAGCCATCCCTGATTTGTTTTCCTCCTCTTTGGGTGAATTATGAGTTAAGTCCATTGCCAGCTAAGCCGGTCACCTAGGTTTTTTCCTCATCTGTCATAGGTTGCCTACTAGACTGAACAGCCTAACCTCTTTGCAGTGGAAAACCTTTTTCTAAGGCCCTCGTTGTAGGTAATATGGTCAGTCAGTGACCAATTTAAGCCTCTTGAATGTTGAAGATTAAGTCCTTTCAACAAGTTGTTTGTCACTGAGAAAAAGGCAGAGAATTATAGATGAGAGCACTAAACTGCAAATCCTCATGTCACACAGATACTTAATTCAAACGTGTTGGTGAATCTGAAGAATTAAAAAGGGGTGGATTTTCACATCTAGCTCTCTCTCTCTCTGACATTTCCTATTTGGTGGCTTCGTTATTCCTTTCCTGAAGTATGAAGCCCAGCACAAAACTGGTTTGGTATTCACAAAGGACACTTTAGGGCCCATAACTTTCCTTTAACTTTAGTAACTGTGTATTTCCTGCACAGGGAAATACAGTTACTACTATTTTCAGGGCTGTAATTTCTACTCTGGGAACTGGGTACCTCGAAGCCAGGCCTCTGTTCATCTATGGATCTAAACAGATTCTGCCCACAGAAGTGCAATCACCTCAAAAAAAACCCAAAAAAACCCAAAAAAACAAAACCAACAGCAACAACAGAAACCCACAAAAAAAAACAAAACCTTCCAATAGGATCCTAATTTTCCTTAGAACTCCTTCTGCAGGTGCTGGAGATGGTGCTGGAGATACATGAATCACTTTCTGCAAGTGTCTGTATATTAATTTTAAAGAGAGTGAAGACGTGTAGTTAGTTAAGTAAGAAATCCAAATTATTGATCTCAACTTTTTCTACAGAGCAGTGAAGCAAGCCTCATGCTTCTCAACAGACTAGAAGCTAAGAATTCCTAGCTTAGAAATCTTCCAAGCTTCTTCAAAACCCTTAATTCTTCCATAACCAGTGTGCAAAGTTCTACACAGCTGCCTAAGTTACAAACTGCTGTCAGCAGGAACAAGAGAAATTTGAGAGGTGTAAAATATCCTGCTCACCTGCTTTTTCTGTAACTTTTACAAAACACAGTTTTTAAACCCTTCTTGACATGCTTTTCAGTGTGTTTTCTTCTTGAACTGCTGGGCAGCCATACCACCAGAAACCACATTTGAACTGTAAAAAGTCACTGTTATTTGAGATAAGGAGTACAATTCAACCTAAATTGTTTGAAGGAATGAGGGGAATGCACACTTGTGGGAGATTTCTTTGCTGATGCTGAGCTCCTTTGGTCCTTAGAACAGAATACAGAGCTGGTTATTTAATGATGACCAAGGATTTGTTCCTGAGAAGCAGTCCTCACCTCAAACAGCAGCCCTGCTGAAATCACAAATTGTTTTCATGAATCTCTGCGCAGGTGCAAAACAGCACAGCAGCAAAACCTTTGCTATGGAAAGGCAAGCTAATCAAAGGCTGACTGCAGCTCCCTCTCAGGTCTTATTGACTGAATGGGAATTTTGATACTATCCATAGATCTTTAAGGTATTCCTTGCAGAGCTGTGGGGCATTCAAGGTCCACCTGAAGTCCCTGGGAATGACAGGAGTCAATTTCTCTGAAAATTCAGCAGTTCACATGGAGAAAACCTCATATGGGAGAAAAATGGCAGCCAACCTTCTGATAACCTAGGTAAAATAATTGTTGTGGAGACACTCCCAGGGTCTCAAAAACAGGTCATTCTGACAATCACATAATGGACCTGAACCCATTGTGTCACCATCGTGCAAGTGTCATCACAAATACATCCTACGTCTCCCTGGTTACATCAGGTCCATATGTGTGCGCAGGTTCAGTCAACAGATCAAACATGCAGGCAACATAAAAGATAACCCATCCCAGTATCATACCCCTCTAAGGAAGGCTGGGAAGGGCTTGCAGCCTTTAAGAACTGTTTCATATGGCTCAGGGACTAAAAGCTACTCAGTCCTGTGGGCACTCTAGTCTCACATAATTAGTGCATTTCCCTTTGCAGCTTGAGTAGGAGGGACAGACATCTGTGCTGATCATCAATCTATACAAGGATGAGCTATTCCTAAATTACTATGCAAGAAGTAGCTGTGATCATAGCAAAGACATCTAAAAGTTCAAAGAAACTTTCATCTCAAATTTTAAATTTACTTCTTTAGGCCCACTTCTGGTGCCAGTTCAGTTTAATGATTTCAACAGATTCATATTTTCTATAAAGCAAGTTGGACCATAAAAACAGATTTTATAGTGTTTTTTTATGTTAATCCCATTTTCAGGAGAATTGCCATAGAGTCACTTGGGCAGCAGGGTTGGGTACAGGAAGCACTCTGGAGATCTCTTTCAGCTGCCTCTGAAATTTCCAGTTTCCACTATTTAAGCAAAAATTAAAACCTGGACAGTAGGAGTTTTGAAGGATTTTTATATTAATAAAAAAACCAAAAAGGCTTTAAAATTATTTTAGAAGAACAAAGGTATGCTTATATACTGATTTTTCTAACACCAAAAAAAAAAAAAAAATTGAACCATGGCAGTTTGCCCAGAACACTAGAAAAAGTGTCAAAACACACAGGCCTGAATTTTAAAGGTATTCAGATTACTAATTCACATTACACTTAATATAAATTAGAATTCTAAATGCCATTTAATTCAAATAGGAATCCAGTGTGCTGAGTTCCCCGAGAAATATTGATATTTCTCTGTTTGCTGAAGTTTCTCAGAGACTAGAAATGGAATATTAAGTTTATTAAAACATGAGGTTTTGATCTTACTCTATCAGTATGTCTATTCTGAGGTATCTGGATCACAGAATTCAGGTCCCAGTGGCTCTTTGTAGGCACGATTTGTCCTGGCTTTCACAGAACGCCTGAGCAATGCTGAGCTGGTAAAGCAGGGTCTGTGTTGCATGTGTCTTGATAGAACAGTGGTACAAATTACTCAGTGCACAACAAAACACCATTCCCAGACTCATTCTTACCTGCAAAAATACCTAAATTTACAACATACATAAAACCAGAGCTGTGCTTTTTCCCTTTGCAGTTCTACAAAAAATTGTAGGAAAAGATGTGCCATGAGCTGACTTCAGCAGCACTCCTTTAAGCCATGATTCCAGGTGGCACTTACAAACAGATTTTTTGGTATTTGATGCTAAAGAAATATTTTTTTTAAGGCGGGAAAAAAAAAAAAAGGATTAATTTGTCATACCTGTTCTAACTGACACTTGTTTTTCTGCACTAATAGCTTTTTTATAGGTCTGAGTCAGGAGTTTGACAAACTCAGTGGCTCTGATTAGGAAAATATTTGGCAGAATATTCATTCTGGCTAATATAACAGATCCAACACATGCTGATGGAAAAACAGATGTATCAACAGTTGTGCTGGTTTTGGCTGGGGTAGAGTTAATTTTCTTCATAGTAGCTAATATGGAGCTATGATTTGGATTTGGGCTGGAAAGTGTTGATAACACAGGGATGGTTTCATTATTGCTGAGCAGCGCTTACACAGAGCCAAGGGCTTTGACTGCTCATCACACTGCTCCATCAGCAAGGAAGCTGGGAATGCACAAGGAGCTGGGAGGGGACACAGCCAGGACAACTGACCGCAGCTGACCAAAGGGATATTCCAGATCATAGATCTCATCCTCAGCAATAAAACTAGAGGGAAGCTTGGCCAGCAGGCAGCTGCCTGGGGACTTGCTGGGCACTGGTCAGGTGGTGGTGAGCAATTGTTTTCATTTGCATCACTTGTCTTTCTTGGAGTTTATTTCTCTCTCTTTATTATTTTATTTTCATTACTATTATTATTTATATCAATATTAATATTGTTTTTATTGTTGTTGTATTCATATTATTATTTTTATTATTAAACTGTTCTTACCTTAGCCCACAAGTTTTCTCACTTTTACCCTTCCAATTCTCTTCCCCCTATCCTGCTGGGTGTTGGGGGGACCATGAGTGAGCGGCTATGTGATGCTTAGTTGCTGGCCAGAGTTAAACCACTACAACAGTAGAAAGTGTATATACATGTGTATATATGAATTGCTCCCCTAGATTCTGAGGAAGCAATAAGGACTTTTTTAACAAATATTTTGCATCTACATGCACTATACCATTGTAATTTTTGCTATCTAATGTATGCTTAGGCATTCATTGACTTTTTTTCCAAAGATTCATAATCTTGGAACTTTCCAAAGCAGTATTGCGCTTGGTTTATCTGCTTTTACAGATATAAAGCATGTGTTTTTATTTAAAGTAATTGGCCAAAATATATCCCATTAAATAATTTTTGTAGAAAGAGTAGAAATATGGTCAGGTTAATATAATATGCATTACATCATAAAAATACTGCTGTAGCACTGACTGTAAAAATATAGTTATAGGCAAGTTAGAATATGCCCATTTTATAAGCATAGTTATTTGGTGTCTATACATCAATTGAGTGTTCAAGCATGTACATAGCCAAACAGATACCTATATGGCAGCTATAATAAACACATGCCTGATTTTCATAGTCACAGATAAAACCCAGAAGAATAAGTCGGCTCTTTGTGTTTATGTATATACATGTAGGTAGGTAAATGCATGATTTTTAGCCCAGGAATTTGAAGTTGCTTTTAAAATGTCATGCCTGGCATTTACTATTTCAATTCACATTTGAATACATCAGTGTACACTGAAACATCTAAATAGGATTCTCAAATGTATTTCAGGCCCTTTGAATACTAGACTGCATATCTTCTAGGAGGTAGAACACATGCTAAGCCAGCCATAACTGAGTATTTCCTTCCTCTGACTACATTATTACAACTCATACTGCAATATGCACTCCGCTAACCACACACTCCATTTCTAGTAGCCAGATTGTTCCGTTTCCAGTAGACACTCCAATATCCAGATGCTCCAGTACTTTATCATTAGTCTGTTCCTCTGGGAATAAATCCCATGGTTCTGAGACACCAGAGCCTGGCAATATCCCACAGCACAGGCAGAGCTTTTGCTGTGAGGGAGTGATGCAACAAGACTAAAGGCCAAAAGTTTTCCTCTGAAATGCTTTCTCAGAAAACAAACAATAAAACCAAAAACCCAGAAGGTTTTTGTCACAAACTTTCAAATTTGTCGGGAAAAAGAAAAAAATCCCAAAATATGTATTTTCATGGCTTCCTTGCCACCCCTTCCCCCCCCCCCCCCCCCCCACCCACTTATGACAGTTTAAGCAAACTAAGCAGTTTATGTTAAACTAGTTCAATGATGACTGAACTTACAAGCCATCTCGTTGGCTCTTCTGAACTGCTGTTTAATTCTCCGGTCTCTCCTACATACTAGACCTCCACAGGAGAAAAGGCAGCAGGGATTATCTTCTCTCAAAGTACATGATGTTGAGAGAGATGCATAGTTCTGGATCAATGACACTGACATACCTGCTGTATTTCCCTCTTATGTTCCTAAACCAAATACATTTATGGATAGTTGTGCCCCAGGAGGAATGTAGGTTAATCTGTTTCAGTTTAGTTTCTGAAAATTAAAAGGAAGGTTTTATTCTAATGCCATTAAATTTCACTTAATTCAGAATTTCAATTGGAACATCACAATATTTGATTTTTGTCAAAGATTACAGTATGACAGGTTTTGTCATCTTCAGACTGACACTGCTAATACTTAACTTCAGCAATAATAACGAACAGAACAACTTTTCATCCCAGCTGTTAGTGAAACCTGGTGACAAACTATAGTAACATCTCAGAGTCTCAGCCTT
The DNA here is from genome assembly GCF_023638135.1 of Falco biarmicus. Lineage (NCBI taxonomy): Eukaryota > Metazoa > Chordata > Aves > Falconiformes > Falconidae > Falco > Falco biarmicus. Next base: position 14,229,216 of record NC_079311.1, read on the forward strand.
CTGCAGTTCCGCCAGCTGGCTAATCCAGACACTGTTTCAAACCCAAATTACCTGGTTCAAAGCAGGAATTACTGCATAAGATTTCATAAACTTTCTTCTGCAGAAGGTCCTGAAAAGCATTTACAATGATCACTTCTGAATCAAGGAGAGCCAAGGTTCTGTTCCTCCCTGGACCCCTGGGAGCACCCGACATCAGTGAAAGTCTCTTTTGTAGTGTCCCCAACAGTGTCTGAATCAGAGTAAAAGGCAATCCAAACATCACACAGGTAACTTGAATTTTCTTCATCCTCTTGCAATCCACATCTGACTACTCTAAAATCAGATTACTGACTTTAATTCTTTAAATATAATTGATTTTTAAATTTCCCAAACATATCAAAACACCATTAATGAAGCTCTCATTAATCTAGCTGCTGGTTAATGTCCCTGACTAAATTAGATCCTAGAACTTACTCTGTGCAAACCTGGTTTACGATAAATGTAATCTAAAGTGAATCTAGTACTGAGTTCAGAATGTTCTGCTGCAGCATTTCCTCTAGGTTGTAGCTATGATTTGATACACAGGGATGCCTGGAAAGGCCCAGGAATGAAGTCTGGCACCCATCTAAATGTGTAACTATGCTATTCTACCCAATGAGGGGCAGACAGTACTCAAAAATACAGCCCATGGATGAATGATTTTTTAATTTCTGATTGAGACTTTTTTACCAAATGATGATGTTACTTTAAAAAGTTGTTTCCATTCAGAGAGATCTGGAGGCAAACTAAGCCAAGCAAAATTAATAATAAAAAAATAGAGGGTGGCCCTGACTGTAAAGCTTAAACAGGGATTGGAACAAGAAAATTTAATTTTCATAATATATCTATGCATTTTGATATGAGTTTTGGTGTAGACCTCCGCTAGAAACATCTTAAACTGTACTTTCAATCTAACGGGAAACTTTTCTGATTTTAATGGGTCTGAAATACTGACTTCCACTCAGTTCAATCTCTTTCCAAACTAAAAATGAGAGGGAAAGCATAAGAGAGAAGGTGGAGGGGAAAATAGTGTTCAGCAAGCATGCACAGAAAAAAATTGATTAAAAAGAATCTGAGTGCTTCTGTGTAAGGCAGAAGTATATATACTTTCAGAAGCTGTGAGTTTTAAACAGATTGGTTTTTTTGTGCCAAAATGGCTGACATTTTATCAAATTTTGATAACATGTTGCTGCAATGGGGTGCCTAAAATCCACGCAGCACATACCATCAAAATCCTCACAGCCATGTCCTCGAACCAACAACAAAAAGCAGTGGCAAATTTGACTCACATTAACTGCCTAACAAACAAGGTGATTTAACTCTTTAATGCTTTCCCTGCTGTTACTCTGTGTAAGAACCGCTGCAATACGTTCCCATCATAGCCTCCTACTACATTAGCATCTACAGAAAGACAATTATCGACATTCAAAGTGTAAACAATATCAGCTTCTTTTGGATTAACATTATACATAGGTGGAAGGGCACACCAAACAAGAACTGGTTCAGTCAAAAACCTCCAAACATAGCATGCTTTCTCTGAACATACCCCTGGGGTCATTCCCTTCATTCCCTCTTTTTTTAATGCAAAGACAGACACTTTACCATAACAGAGAAGCCCCTATTTACATCTCTGAGCCCGGACACAAACCGCAGCTGTATGCTCCACCAGGCTCAGGGCAGGAATCATTCATGTAGTTACATAGCTATATATCACTACAAGCATGCAGACACCTATTAGACACTAGATAACCATGTTTATCTTTCCTAGTCTCCTTCACAATACCTAGCTGTTCTCTCATCTCTTGTTAGGTCAAATATTCTCCAGCTTCCTCTCCTATCTCTCTCTTCAGACATTCTCTATCCTCTTTTTTGCTTGTTAATTGCGATGAGGCGAAGGGGGTGTGTAGCTGGGTGACCATGACCTGATTTATGTTACAATCAACTAAACACTGAATACAGGAAAAAGGCATGGGAGACATAAGGCAAACATCAATAAGGTGGTTAAAGATAATTATAATAAATCCTGTAATACTTTTGAGTCATGGCCCAAAGTTTCCCAGCCGTGAGAAGAGACCAAAGGCATCCCCCGCCCCTGGCTCTTCTGCTGCAGATCTTTGTTTTAAGGCTTTTAAGGTTTGTATACTTTTGTAATCAAGTGATCACTCAGATTCACATAACACATCCTATCAAAGTCTTCACACTTGTGTCCCTGTGCTAATGATAAAAATCAATAGCAACTCGGTTCTGTAGCAACATATGACAGACAGAATCAACATCTGTTAATAAGCCAGAAAAAAAAAAGAATAGTATTTGTAGTATTACTTTGTTTAGCAAGCTAGCAGCCTAATTTACTAAGCAAGTTAAGAGCGTGTACTATTCTTACAGAAGAGACTAGAGAAGAAAAATGTGTTATGCTGCATTCCAGAACTCAGCCTGAGAATTACAGTCTGCTGTGAGTTCTGCGTTACAATCATTTGACACATGTTGGGGTTGCGATTGTGAAAGTTGCCCGTTTACAATTTTCATTGGCATTATCACAGCTAGCTGTTTTAAAAGCAACCCTTGAGCTTCCTGATGTTCGACTTGTTGCAAAATATTCTGAAGCCAATCAATCAAGTTAGTATTAAAGTTAGTGACTCTCTAGGACCCTGCAAGACTGTGGCAAGACTCCCGCATCCGGACTGCTTTAATAGCCATTCCTTCATTTGCAAACAGTTGTCCCTGGGATACCTTGCCTGAGTCACAGAATCGGTACAATTATTTTCTCCAGCCAACTGCTCATAGTTAACAGCAATTCCCCGATTAAGGTTTTCAGTCAAGGCCACTACACATAGCTCACAAAAATCAGATAACCACATCATATACTGTATCAGTTAGTACCATACAAAGCAATAGCTTCCAATCATGCAGTGTGAGTGTATAAGGCTCTGCCATCACTTCAAGAAGGGACATAGCAAATGTATTATGAATCCTCCCTTCCCGCACTGCTTGGCTTAACTCTTTAACAGCCTCGTATTGCACAGGCTGCCGCTCTGGAGGCTGATTTGTCTGACAAAATACTGAACATGCCATAGCGACTCCCAAAACCCATCACTTAAGTGTTTCCCACTTGCATTCCTGCCACCAATCCCTCAGACTCCCTTTCACCCTTCCCAAAAATACAATCAACGCATCGGGAGAGATGAGGGGGTGGGGGAGAGGTCTAGCTCCTTTTCCAGATCTATAGGACCTGGATCAAAAGGTTTATCAGTGTCAATGAAATCATTTTCCGAGTTGTCCTGTTCCCGTGCTTGGTGCTGTGCTGTGAGGGTCGCTGCAATCAGTGACAGAAGCTTTGGGGGCAGAGGAGGTGTGGACAGAATCGGCATCGTTGACAGTGTGTTGAGAAGAGTCGCGCTGTTGGCGGAATTTACAGCTTCCTCTGGTTTAGCACCGTTAGTAGAATTAGTCCACGCTTGGCAAAGAGTAGTCAGAATTTGCCACCAAGGTGCTAAATGCATTCCCGACACGGAGCTCCCCTCCGCGGCAGCATCATACAATCGGTGCTGTATGTGCACGCTTCCATTTCTTTCGAAGTCTCTAAAGTTTCTTGGCTGCTCACCTGTCTCGATGCAGGTTGTCCGCCTGGTCCAGCCAGCCAGACGATCGTTCAGCCAAGCCGTCTCCTCCGGAGCGCAGCCCTCTTCCACGAGCTGTCTTTTTTCCGTCCTTCTTCTTCCAAGGCTTCGGAACACCACCACAGGGGTCACCATTTGAGGAGACTGAGGCACGGACTCCCGGATCTGACTAGAAGACCCTTCAGGAGTCCGTATACGTCTCTTTCTGGGGACGAAGCCCGACTCCCCGTTACGGATTTCCCACAGCTCACCTCAGCTCCGGAGGGGTTTCAGGCCGGCTCCCGCTCCCTTCCAGCGCTCCATTCAAAGTTCTGTGGGATTCGCTGCAAGTCGCTCAGTCAGGCGATTCGAGAGCCCTTCACGTCGGATCCTTAAACGGATCACGTCGGGGTCACCAGTTTGCGGCGAATGAAGAGACGGGACGCAGCTTAATGCAAGCAAATGTCAATTTATTGTACAGAAGCACGAGTTTATATACACTTTCAGAAGCTGCGCGTTTTAAACAGATTGGTTCTTGAAGCTAAGCATTGCATACTAGGCAATCCCCGATTGGTGGTTAACTACCGGCAATTAACAGCAAGGTGTTACCTTTCCTTGGCGCCATCCGTTCCTCATTCCCTTATCTTCTCTCAGCATGACTCACCCTGTTGATTGTTATCTATTCACATTCCTTGTCCTCCCAGGGTTTGTGGCCTACAAGCTCGAGCACATTCCTTTCAGCTAACATGGTCCTGATTTCCAGGCCCCCTCCTGCAAAAGTATGCAGCTTTGCTATAGCCTTCTGAGGAATCTGGGAACACCTGTAATTCACATGTATAGCCCTTTTCTTCTCACAAACACAACATTGCCTTCACTACGAAAGTGAGAGGACCACATGTTGTTAAAAATTCCAAAATGAATGACACAAAATGACCATGTTTCACCTCCCATCAGCAGTTTCAATTTGCTTCCTTTTTTTGGCCAGAGGAACACCAAATAACATTGGCACATTGCCACTGGCCTGTCAGAATTGGAATACAAAATTAATAAGCTGGATAACTTTTACTCCTGATGCTTTAGTTTTAAAGTGGTGCATTTTCACCTCAGTAGTGGTCACTACAACATTTTAGATATTTCTCTTTTGACTTGAATCCTAAGCATTTTCCAGATGCCTTTCTACGTTTTCAGTGAAGAAATGTTTAGTAATAAACTCAGAACAAACTGTTCATCCCAGGTTCTACAAGTCACTTTGGTATCACAAATTATTGCTCTCCCCTTACCGCAGTACTGGAGTTGCAGCTAAAAGGTATTAATTGATTTTAAAATGTCCTATGCTGGGTATGCTATTCTCTATGATCTGCACTGGTCCATAAGTTAATTGCTTTGTACATCATAACACGTTCCTCCCACGTTACACTGTGGTGCAGTGAGTGGTCTCACATTGACCATCAGATTTAGTTTTGTCTGCTTGGATGACTTTTAGATAAAAGGCACCATTCAATACTGGAATTAGAAGCACTCCTTTATTTTGTCTTCGTTCCCTCCATCCTCTCCCCTGCAGCCAGAGGAGCAAGAGAAGGAAAAGAGTGAAGCAGAAACTCAAATCTAGATGCAGCAAATTCTCCAGCCACTGAGCAATAAGGTTTCATAGTCTGCTGGAGAACCCATTCATCTTAATCCATCTGGAGAGAGGTCTACTTGCAATATTTCACAATCTAAGTACTTTCTGACAAATCTATTAATTATGCACTCAAACAAATTATTTGCTGCCGGTGGAGAATTGCTACTGTATTTTTTCTTGTGCCAGAATCCTTACTCTTTCCTCTCTTTTTAACTCATTGTTTTCAGCACTCCAATTACTATAATTTTTTCGTATCATTCTTTTATCTCAAACCACAGTTTTCTTGGGGAAGGGAATCTAAAGAGATATGAAAAGTAAAATAACAATTTCTCTATCAAATGAGAATAAAAATGTTGTATCATCCCACCCTTTCCCCTCCCCCATTACTCTATCTAGAGTCACTCTAACTTTCACTGGCTTTTCTGTAGACTGAATTTAACACAGCCTTTAAGCAAATTCTTCTGTATTTAAGTTCACATTAGCATCATTAACTCTTACAGAACTGTGAAACCTTTTTGTCAGGATAGACCTGCCACCCCACTTAGCAGTGCAGGACAATTCAGGCTGACAGAGACCTTGGGTGGTCTCCACTCCAAAACTCTGCCCAGAGCAGGGTCACCCATAGGATCAGATGAGGTTGCTCAGGGCTTTGTCCTGTGGGGGCTGGAAACCCTCCAAGGAGGGAGATGTCACCATCTCCCTGAAGCCCTGGGGCCACTGACCAGCTATCCTCATGGGGAAAAAGCTTTCCTTAAATCTTCAGCATGTCTAGCCCTGTTCAGCTTGATGCCCACCAGGACCCAGGACCTTCTCCCTTAGCTGCTGCACAGTGCTCCTGTCCCATGTGCATAGGGATCCTGTCAGCCCCTTCCTCCCACTGATCCCAGTCCTTCTGGACGGTACCCCTGCCCCTGAATGTACTAACTGGTCTTCTCAGGTCTCAGTGTGCTGTGTCCGTTTGAAGCCCTTCTTTTCCCCCAACTCAGATGAAGTCCTAATCCCACCTAAAAGAAAGCATTACCTTGCCTGAGTCCACAGGGTTTCAGAATTTAGAGAAATATATTTCCAAACAGAAAAGTGGAAAACAGTATAATTACAATGCAGTTCTCTCCTAACCAGTGATTTGCAAGGAGCTACGTCTAATTCTTGAGGACTGTGACCTAATCAGTTCATTTTAATCAGATGGAACTGAAATACAGTTATGCCCATAGCTATCAGGACATCTGGCTTGACAGAGCAGATCCACACCAAACAGGAGTAGTAGTAACCAAACTTAGGCAAACAGAAGGGCAAGTTTTCAGTGGGATAACTAGCTTTTTACTAGAGGCACATGGTTTCTGAAAACACAGTTAAATCTCCATTTGCAGTACTGGAAATCTTACTCTGTGTGCAGATTTTAGTAGTAGTGTGTTCATTCCCATGCATCCCTCTTCAGCACAGCACTAACAAATGCTATGGAGGCAACAGAGCAACCTCTCACATGTCCTTTTGTAAGAATTGCAAGGTAAACGATATAAACAGAGGACAAGAAATTTTCCAAACGGAGCATAAAAATCCCTCACTTTATAGTACCTAGGATACATAATTTTGGAAACAGAAGTTTCCTAGTTGCCATTCTCTTGCTCAGTTTCATGTCTACAGATAATGCTCTTCTCAAACCAGGTGACATCTAAGTTTAAAATCAAAACTGTCATGTAACTTCCCCACTCCCTCCCCCAAATCTCATGTCATGCACAAAGTGTAATGAATGGGGAGCAACACTTTCAGAAATATTTCAGATCCAGCACCATAAACTATGTTCTATTAACCTTCATGTAACTAAAATAGATATAGTACGTGAGGATTTGTCACCATATAAGTAAATGAGAACATTGGGTACACAGACCTACTGTGATATTGAATAGAAGAGAGAATTAATATTCTGTGCTGTTTTCACAGTTTACCTGAATGATATAAAGCCCACATCAATTCTGTTTTGACAGCAATGATAATGTTTTTTCTTCTTGCAAGTTTAATAGGCTTTGGGCAAACTGTAAGATCAGACTTCACTCAGTAGGTTGTATCTCACTCTTAAAATGATTGAAGAAGAAAGAAAGATAAGAACTACAAATCCTACTATTTGGAACCTTCATTAGCTATTTCATACTCATTCAGAAAGTACAGTATGAAATAAAGAAATATGTGACTATGCCATACTGCATAGAATCCCTCTTACCTAGAATGATATATATTATTGCGATAAAATGCTTATTTAGCAATATGTTAGCACTCTACCTGTCTGAGTCAGGAGACTGTGACCTAGGTGAGGTGAATTTCCTGACCACTTCTTAGGGAAAAGATTGTGGCACTACTTGAGTCCAATGTAATAGCAGCAGCCTGGACAAGACAAAAAAGGGAGCTGTACAATACCTTCCTATCTCATGTGTGCTCCTTGTATATCCAGCAATAAAGATACAGAGGCGTATTTTGTTTCTTTCTTTATTGCAGGTTAGAAGTTACAGACCCTATCTACTTACCCATATTTTTCTATTAGACATTTTTTCACCATAGTTGCTGTAGCAGTCAACCAGGACTGATCTTAATACAGTCTTACTCTACTTTGTAAATGCAACCAATTACAGTTGCGTGCCTGTCTCAAAGTAACATTCCTTGCACACACTCACCACCTACTTTTCCATGAGTGCATGTCCCCCTAAAAGATGCATAAGAAGTTCAAATAGCAGTACTGAAAAAGTCAGGGTTTTGCACTGGGTTTTTATTTGTAGCATTCTAGCTAAATCATGTCTTAGTTTCCTTTTGACTCAGTGTAACAATACATGATGCACCATGTCTAAGATTACAGAAAGTTCAGGGAAAATATTGGTACCATTATGCAAGGCACTGATGGAGCAGGCTGAGGTAACACTATGGACAGTTATATCAACACATTTAAGAAAGGCAACTCAAACTGAAATGAAGCAGAGAAAATGTGACAGGAATAGTCAAGGCATTGGAGTCTACTTTGCAAGACAAGTCTAAAAAGCCTTCTTGGCCTGTACAGATTAGCAAAAGGAAGGCCAAAAGGGATACTTCAGTCAAAAAAAAAAAACAACAATCAAACAAAAAAAAACAGGTCGGAAAGAAAATGTTGCTTAAACATTATGCTGGGAATTAGATAACAGTTTCTACCTGTAGAGGAAATAAAGTTGAAGTAGAGCACTACAGAACAAAGCCAGCCTCATTACTTTCATGATAAATTTTATCAGCCACGAGAGAAGATTTCTGTTTTACTGTGGTGTCCATAGTAAATGGAAACTCAACTCAGTGGTCATAGAAGTCCTTTCCAATTTTGCATTTCTTTTTTAGAGAAATCACAGAGATTTTATCTCTGTGACCAGACTGAAGGCATCTGACACATTTCATTTCCCTTTCTGCTGTGCTGCTACCATCTCTGGCCCTCCAAGAAAAACCCATAAATATCAGCAATATCAACCCTCCAAAAGTCTTCCAGACTCCTAAGTGTTCTGGTGTATCCCTTCTCCCTCCAGTCCAACAACATGTGACAGCATTTCAACAAGCTTATGTGAACTTCCAAGTAATCCTGATTTAATTGGTCCTAGCTATTCTTCCTCCACATCCCTTCCCAAATATTTCCTTCCTAAGAAAAGGAAGGGAAAGGTAGAGCAGACAAGGGCCTTGATGTGTCTGGGCTAAGAGGGAGGTGGCAGCTGACTGAAAGAGCAGAGATGGATTTATGGGCCTTGGAGGAGTGACCAGCCACAGAAGTGTGTGTAGAGGCCATCATCACTTTGGTAGACATGACAGATGCTACCAAGAGATGTCAAGGAAGTACAGTATTTTGGTTCAGTGGCCAGTGTCTAGTGAGTGACTAGAGTCACTTGGATCCAAAGTCTTAGAAAACAAAAGTGAGAGCTTGAATGGAGTTTAATGCTAAATTTTACTGCTGATTCAATGGTGAGATACACAGGTCACCAGCTGAATACTACCTAAAAGGATGTTTAACAGGACCATCTTACTGATTCCCCTCTGCCAGGAGAGTAGATATGGCTTCACACAATAGCAACATCTCCCTCTCTACCCCAGACTTCCCAGTATACATTTCTGCCAGTCTTCCACAGCCCCTGCAGGAGTATTCTAGGAAAAACATAATGGCAACTGAAAATGCTGACCAGCTGAAAGATGGAAAGGTCAACTGCAGCTGCTGCTTACAACTATCTATTGATGCTGCTGTTGATCCTGATGTGAAGGCTGTGACTTCCTCCAGTTTAAACCACTGCCCTTCCCAATACACTGGGAAAAGTTTTTACAAAGAATAGGTGACATATGCAGTTCTAACACTGAGGGATGAAGATCTGCATTCACAGACTTCATAGAAGCAGCCTAGTGTTAAAAAATATAGTTATGTGTAGCTTCCATTGCAGTCAATGTAATTTGAAGTGTCAGGCATTAGTGAAAATCACATGCAGCAGCCTGCTCAGTGTATTTTAGACTTGAACTTTTCTTATATTTTTTTAAGAGTAAAATACAGAAATGCAAGTAGCTTTGCAAGAATCTTTCATCTCAGGGCCAGAACCATTTTCATCTGAAACCAGTTGCCACATTTCCATATTATTTCACTGAAGGAGAAGCAGACTGATTTTTCAAAGCAGACAAGCTTTTAAAAGTTGTGTGTAATGAAAGGAAGAAGCAGAGGGAGAACAGCCAGATGTCTGAAAACAGTTCAGACTGGGGCAACACAAAGCTACTGGGCAGGCATACAGATGTTACAGAGAACTTTTTTGTTTAAATGAACACTGAAATCAGCCCAGAGATAATTGTTTGGGGATTTCTTGAACAATGGAGCAATTTTTTGATTTTCAAATAGAAATAATTTGTTGAATTATCCATATCATCATGACAAAAAAAAGTTTTTTCAGTCCATGACAGGGACATGTCAAGCAAAACATTATATTCTGTTTATGGTTGAAGGGGTTGGATTTGGGGGCCATGGTTGTTTTTTGTTTCATGCAAACCTTGGGGGAGGGGGGAGGATTAAATATGTGAGATTCTTCCAACAATGGTACCTCATAAAATTCAGAGCTAACCGTGAGTTAACCTCTTAGTTTCTGTGAATGCTTGGTCTGATTCAGCTTCCACTTGCAGAGGGATTTGTGTGTCCTGATGTGATACACTCACTTTATTCTTGTTTACTAGAGCTCTGCTTGCTTGGCAGGGTAACTGGGAAACCTGAAAAACTCAGCATGAGAAACAGAACCAGCACAGCTTCAAATGCAGCAATCTGCCTACCACTTAACTCAAAGCAGGCAGGGTGGGAAAAAAAACTGCCTTGTAATGTCAGTACACACTCTGGGCTGGCAGCCAGGGTAGCAGATTTGTGAGACAAAGATGAGGAAAAAAAATGTTTTAATATTTTGTTTGAAATGGTGACAAGCAAGGGCTATGCACAGAGAAAGGGAGAATATGGTTGTGAAAATGAATGCCAGTGTCTGTCCTCCATAAAATGCTCTCTTTCTCAGGAAATATAACATAAGAACTAAAAATTTCACAGGTGATTTAATGACATTTCCTCAGGTCCCATCTAGATAAAGCAGAGAATCTACAGTTCATACACAAAGAAAGTACACAGGAAAGGGAAAAATAAAAGTTTGTGGAGCTTGCATTAGCTTTTCCTTCCCATTTCATAAAAACATTGGCTTGAACCCTGCTTCCATGTGTTCAGTCCCACAATTCAACCCTGCTTAAACTAAGGCACCTAGTGCTGCTAAGTCAGTCCAAAAGAAAAAACAAAACAAAACAAAACAAAACAAAACAACAACCCTAGACAAAGCAAAGCTAAGTAAAACAAAGTGACTGAAAATGTATGTACAGATTGCAAAAAAAATGACTTTTTGTTAGCAAAGCAGTATTTAATTTGAACTGAAATATAGCAGAATAAGCTATAATAAGCAGAAAAACTGAGAAAAACATTGTGGCAAAAAGAGTACTTGGATACTTTTAAAGAAGGAGATACGTTCCTCTAATGAAAATGAAAGCTTAGGCTGAAACACTAGGATGTTCTTCCATACTGGCTCCAGGAGGTTTTATCCGGGAAACACACAGGAAAAGAAAAATCATCCAACAAAAAAAATATCAACAGGTAACACGTGCTATTTACAGCTTCAAAACATTCAGAGGACAATGCAAATGAAAAAAAAAAAAAAGATAAAAGCTCTGATAACAAAGTTATGAGAAGCTAGTAAAAAAAAATGGTTAAGGAAGTTATGCCAATCAAATACTTCAATCAAGAACAAAGTTATATTTGACCTATGAAGTTGAATAATCCCTGTTAGTATTGATTTGTAAAACTGATTCGCACACACCCAACATACCAATTTATTTAAACAGATAACATAAGGAGATTGCTGCATGGTAAAATCATAAAAATTGTGTCAGAACATCCTTACCTGTGTTTCATGACTTGCTAATTGCCAAGCATTATGTCTTTCATAGACATTTATCTGATTCTAGCCAGAAAAGAAGAACATTACTCGGAATGGCAGCCCTAAAGGAACTTGTGAAAAAGCTCATGAGAAGATAGAAACAACTGATTCAATTTTTTGCCACTGGGCAGAATTTATTTAATGGTTTATTCATGCAGGCAACTGCAAGAGGGAGAAGCAGACTTACAGGTTTTTGCTTCTGAATTTTTGGCTTTTGAAGGAGTGGCTCTTTTACCTAATAAGAAGCAGTGATCAAGCAGAAGGTTCCTCACTATCCTTGAAGTTTAGATGCTTCTTTGCACCAAATCATTTAGGAACCAGAAGCAGCACAGCAGTTCAGCTGAGCGAAGATGGCCTTACAATGTAGACACACCTATATAATGAAAATGCTGAAAGGGTTAAGGCCCAAGAACAAGGAACACATTTGTTACCACCATAGATACTTACCTGAACAGAAGAGGCTCAGGATGGTTGTGGGATGGTTATGAGATAAGGAGGTGAAAGGTAAGAAAGATACTAGAGAATGGCAACAATGGAACACACACACACAGATACAGAGACACACAGAGACAGACACACACAGACACCCCCACACACCCACCCACACCCACCCACACCCCCACACACCCCCCGACCCACCCCTCATGTGTATCTATAACTTTATGGTATATAGCCTCTGAAAGTCTTCCAGATTGTGGGAGCACTTGGAGTTGAAAATCCCCAGTGCAACCCAGTGCTGCTAATACAGAAAACCTGCTTAACAGTGTTGCCAAAGTGCTGTTGAGTCTCGTTTCTTTGTTTTTCAGCACACTCCTAGCAACCTAACTGTGGCAGCAAACTACTGCTTCTAATGTACCATGAAGAGGTCTTTGCTCCTCTGTACTTGTACAGGAGCTGAAAAATGTGAACCATTTAATTGTAAATTGAACCATTTTAGTGTGTATTATTTGAAAAATAAGCACCCCAAACTAAAATCAGCAAGGTTACTCCAGATTCAAAGAAGGGCCCAGGAAGCTGCTACTGAAGTCAACAGGATTATGTATCTAAATCTCTGGAAAATCTCTATAGGACCTATTTGCATTGTCAGCTGCTGGCGTTACCATAAAGTTTGTTTTCATCACTTCAAAACACACATGCTCACCTGATCCACTGAGCCCTCTTGGTTTAGCTACATGTATTAAGTGAAATTTCATCTGTGTCTTTCAACAGAGATCCAATCATTCACAAATCTTTCTCACTACTCCCTCACTCCCATGTTTTATACGTTTATACATTTATGTTTTATACCAAGAGAAGCATTTCTCTCCCTTTTCTTCTAAGGAGAAGTTCGCACTCTGAAATATCTGTCTAGCTGTTTCAGCAGTCCATCACAGATAGAGGTGCAAGGAAGCTTCTGGGGTTACTCACCATGGGTAAGTAACAGCCAGAGGCAGGAGTAAATATTTAGCAGGCAAGGTGTAGGGTGCAGGGAAGGTACTAGTTTTAGGAATGTGTAATAAATCACATTTCTGTAAAATAAGTTGCTCTAAATCCAAGTAATACTGCCATAAGAGCTTTTCATCGTACTGGTCAAAAAAGACTCTGATATTATTAAAAAAAGAAAAAAAACCCTCAGCAAATGTAAACTCAAATAAAGATCTGTACATTTGAATGGATCCAGGTCCAAGTTAATCAAATTACATTCCTTCTATTTTTACTCTTGCAAGCTGAGCTTGCACAAGCCCCTGTGTGGCACAACAACAAAATGCCTGTACTACAGTGAATCCAGGAGTGTTTCCAGTATAGTTCATGCTCAGCTTTATAGCAGCCAGGAGGAACAAGAAACAGAAAACAAATGCTTTTCTCTTCCACCATTATGGCACAGTTAACTTGAGAAGAGGCCATAGTCCTGAATAAAGCCCGTCTCAGGAACAAAAGAGCCAGTAATGGACTCTACAGCTGGCTCCCACCTTTCCCCTAGCAACCAGTTCAGTCAGTCCACTGCTGACCTGAGATAAAGGTCCAGAGCAACATCTACCACCCACCTCATTTCAGCTGAACAGAGAAGTTTTTATCTCAACAGCCTGTTGCTGCAGTCAGAAGCATGTGGGCAGGTTCTTGATAAGCAGCTCTAGGAGGGCCCTTGCTCATTCCCTTGCCTGGACTTCATCTAGCTGAGGATCTCCAGCAGAACACCCCAGGTCCTCATGCAAGGGACTCACACTAGCCATTTCTTAATTCTGTGCTGGAGAAAGTGTGCACCAGATGCTGTTCCAGCTGTCTGTCCCTCCTGCTTTCTGTGGAAAGGAGGGGCAGATGTAGCCCAGATAAAACATATGTCCAAAGCGCTGCAACAGACAACTGAAGGACCAAGACCCAAGGACTGCAACAGCATCCACTGCCAGGCAAGTGTGCATCCAGCCAGAGGTCAATCAAATTTCAGCTCATATTTAGCATGGTATTAGCTTAAAAATGCCATGTTCCATCCTCTCAAACTGCAGAAAGTTAAACCACTTAATTTTCTTGGTAGTGTATAGAGATGTGACAATGTTTTAAAGGCTGAACTCCAAGAAAATGCAAAGTTAAAGGTGGAGAAATGTTTTGTTTGTTTGTTGTTTGTTTGTTTGTTGTTTGTTTGTTTGTTGTTTGTTTTGAGTTTGGCTTGGTTTTCTTTTCTGGTTTTTCAGGGGTTTTTAATTGGTTTTTTTAAAATTATTTTTGTAGAGCCCACTGCAGAACCATTAGCTTTCTGTCTCACAGGAACCTAAAGGTGTGAACGGCTGTACCACCTAACACCACAAGTCCATCTGCCTTGTTGTGTTCCCAATGACAGCAGCACGGAACAAATATTTAGGAAGAACAGTAGTAACAAAGCATACATACACTGATGTCATCCCTGATACATCAACCCTATTTCTAGCAAGGAGAGGCAAGGGAAGTTCCTGAGCTGGAGGCTGATTTCAAAGCACTGTTTCACAGCTGGCTATGGGTTTACCTTGCTAGCTTTCTGGAAATGTAGTTACTTTAAGCAGGATCCATAATACTAGCCTGCCAGAAGATCCAGGCTATGACAGGCATCTGGGCTCTCCTTGTAGCTGATGGAGAGCAATGGGTACCTTAAAGGCTGATCTGTTTCTGAGGTCCCTATCCTAGGTGGATGATTAGAATTTCAGAAGACAGTGTTCTCTGCACCAGGACAAAAAACAGTAAAGGAGTTATAAAATGAAATTTAGGCTTTTATCAGAGTAAAACCTAGTCCAGCATTTCATTCCTGCCTCCCCTGCCCCACTTATACTTCAGTGATATGCACACTTTGTGCAGTCCTCTGGAAAAAATCTAGATCTCTCATACATTAGCCATTCTAAACAAGCACCATGACTTGGTAATTGGGTCTGTCAGAGTTAGAAGAGTAAAATCATGGAAAGTTTTAATAAATACAGACAATTCTTAAAGGGTTCTAAACAAATATTTATACTTCAGGAGAAAATCTGATGTCACACACATGAAACAGCAAGCTACATTTACATAGAATCTAGGATATTTATATTCTACAGTAGTAAACAGCACAAATCAGGTAACAGTACTGTGGAAAACAAATACAGTTCATTTCAGTTAGAGCTATCTAACTACTTCCTATGACAAAAATTGTGAGCTGTCTACCAAGTTGTAGACAAGAACAATTTAATGAAAAATTTAGCAGCTTCACTATCTGTATCTTTCAGGCATCATAATGTGGTTAATGTTTGTTGTTTTAAACATTCTTGGAAAATTTTCCAATTCTTAAAATTTGCAAAATGTTTTCCCCAAGTTATTTTCCATACAGATTTGGCCATTCAGTCCCTTAAAGTACATTACTTCTGCAAATATTTTCCATCATATTTCTGAATTTTGTAAACCTGCAGATGCTCCAGAAGTGAAAAATAAAATAAAATAAAATAAAGTAACATAAGGAAGCTCTGTGAGAGGATGTAGCTGCTATCACTATTCAATCACATGTGATGTCAGGAATAGTACAAAACGAAGAAGGAAATGGAAAAGAAAAAAATCAGAATTTTTGGGTTTGGCAGAAAACTAGATATTTTTAAAAAAGAAAACTTTTTGTTTATATTTTCATTTTTAAATAAGTTTTTTACCAGAAAAATTTTCCATTCAAATTTCCAGCCAGGTCTACTTATTATCTAGAATTACATTCACTACAGATGATGCCTATGGGCACTGGGACATGCAAAGGTATCCCAGTGATTACTTCACTGCATAGAACTGATATTGATGCCCCTCTTTGGGGAAAGCCCCATAATACTCAGCTACAGGTTTCTATCCACAAAGGAATATGCAGAGAGAAACTTGGTATCCATGACACACATAAGGACTACCCAGAGATAAGAAAAATAACTCTAGGCCCACGATTAAGGTAGAAAAATAACAGCAGGAGTATATGTAAACTGAAAATATCCAGTGCACTTGGAACAGCTGAGTTGTGCCCCCAAAAGTGCAGGTAGAAGCCCTGTGTCTTGGGATTATTGCCTAAAAGGAAGAGAAAATAATGTATTTGTAGATACTATACCTGGAGTATTTTTGGTTGAGGCAGTCAACGCTGTTTGTGTTCACTTCTAATAGATACGAATTTAACAATTTACCAGGTCCACAAGGTAGGTCCACAGTCAGGACAACCACCCAACAAGGTGCTGTAAGCATTTCTCACCCCCACTATGCAATGAATTCCCAGATGGGCTCCCTGTGGGCTGAAGCACCCTTGCACTTCATCTAAAAAGGCTGAGTGCCTTCTTGATATTTTATGCTGTACAAGAAAGCAAGCAGCTTACACTTGGGCAAGTAAAAACGTACAAAACCTGTATCAGGCCAAAGAAAGTTCAAAACACTGCACTGGTCTTGTTTTTGTTTGGACATTCAACATTTCAATCATGGGAATGCCATGCACTTAGCTGAGGTTTTATTATAATCTTTTCTCCAGGTTTTGCTGGTATTTCTACCCGTCTTTTCCAGCAATGCTGTGCACATTGCTGAAGAGCAGTGTTAGCTAAAGACAGGAGGGACAGATAGGTTCTGTAAAACATTGAAGAACTCACTGAGGCACAGCCTTTTCACCCATTTCAGTGCTCCTCCCCCTGTAAGCTTCCGTGTGTTTCCATTCCACTGTATGCCTTCATCTTTTCAGTACTGCCTCCACTCCATGCAAGTGATGTAATTTCTTTCCCTGATATCTTTAGCTTTAACATGCTGGGGAGCACAGTCTGCAAATATAAAGCTACATAACCAGATTCAGAAAGTTTTCTAGACAGCTGACAGGTCTAGAAAAGAAAGAAAGAAAGAGTAAGAGGCATGAGGGGAACCCTGCTTAAGGAGGAAAAAAAAAAAAGGGGGGAATTTTTCTTTCTTGCAGATTTTCTTTCTTGCAGAATCCTTACTTCACAGTATAAATCATCCATGTATTCTGCAGCTAGCACACACTGTATTAGATACAATCAAAAACTTAACACAGAGTGGAAATCATTGAAAGGTGTCCCATTGCTGTACAACGACCCTCAGCAAACCCATGAAATCTAAATTTCAATGCAATGCCTTGTACTGCAATAGCTGCCCTGCATGTATTGGAGTCAGGTCGTCATTCCTAGCAATACTTTTAAAAGAGGCTGTCTCAGCACAGCTCATGTGTCAGTAACATAAATTCCCCAAGTTCCCATCATATTTTAGTCATATTTATGGCCTGTTCTAGAGCAAGCTCATTTTACATAACAATTCAAATACTATACTAAGAAAACCCCTGAGAGAAATTAATATACACAACTCATTTCCTAGCAGATTGGATTCTGCAGGTTCAAGGGTAATTTTTTTCCTGCAGCAACTTCCTGCAAATTCCCATCCTGCAGTTTGTTTGAACTGGACAGACTTTTAATTCACAAAGAAGGATGTCCCCAGACAGGTCACTATGCAGAGAGGCTCACGCAGAAAGACTTCTTGAGAAACGTGCAGTGTGTTCAGCAGAAGATGCAATAAGCAGCAGTTGCCAACAGGAAAGAGAGCAGTGAGAAGAAAAAAGGAAGAGGAGGCTACCTAATTTTATCTTAAATCTCAGCATATGAGTAAATATGTCAGCTGGCTCCCTGTTTTTAGCAGACAAAACACTGTTTTCTATGTGATTGAGATAATGAGTGAAAGCATTTGGGTTAGAGTATAAATGGAACAGAAAACTCAAGCACAAACTACACTGATTCTTCATCTGATTTTACAAGATAATTCTGCAAGAAATAGTTAGAAACAAGACACTGAAATCAAGTTTGTTTTTGAAGTTTTTGGTATGGCTTGTATTGCCTTTTCATTACTAAATAGGTGCATTTAGTTACGCTTAGTAAACTGAAGGACAACTCTGTCTGTTTCTTACAGAAAGCGAAACTCATCTCCTTGCATGGAGGCAGCAGAAGGCTTCTGAAATTTTTAAGACTCTACAACTTCTTCAAATTCTTAGGTCAATTACTTGAGTGGGACTTAAACAGAGCTCTGGCCTCATGCCACTCCTTTGCCCAAGTGTTAACTACCAGCATGTGATGGTCTGGATTGCTGTCTGCACACCCCCACCCTGCTATGCCCACTACAGTAATAGTTACTCCAGAAATTACTTTGTTCAATCTGGTTTACAATGCGTCTACCTTTTTGCAATAGGAGTCTAAAGATATTTTACAATAAGGTTAAAAAGATACATTTACATCAGCTTGGAGATTCTAGATGATCACATAATACTTACTAATTATTACTTTTTTTTTAAAGCTGGATCATAAACCAATGTAAATTGACACTGTTCCACTGGCAGAGAATATTTCTTTCAACATGCAGATTTATTTGCCTATTCACCTAATTTAAATGCATTTATCCTGCACATCCATAAATCATGTAATAACCGATCTTCAATCACTAGTGACACTGAGTCCACAAGAAAGTGATTTGTAAGTCCCTTAACATCAATATAGTCTCTGAATTAGTTTGTATAGACTTTCCAATGCTTACTTAGTATATGCTGTCTCCTAACAAGTACTGCCTGCCTGCAACCCATGAATCTTCGCAATTAATTGCACTGTAACTGAATGAGCTGGAGTACTATGACTACAACCCAGGCTTGATCAGCAGGAATGTCAATGCACTGGGGGAAATCCATGGCTTGGCATCACCCTCTGTTTGAATTGTATCAGTGCAATATACCTTGCCCCAAAACCCTTCCTCAGTAACACAAATTGCTGCTGGCCTTTTGGAAAAATTCCAAATGACATAAAATGTAGCTTTTTCTTCTCAGAAACGTAAGCTACAATAAGCATAGTTATCTTGTCCTTGCCCCATAGAAAGTAAAATAAAGTACTAGGCATAGATCCCCATGCCCAAAGAGCTCAATGACATAGCCCTATGAAGCCTGGAAAAAAGTCATAGGGTGAAAGCACAGGTTGACACTTCAGTTTGTATTTATCTGACTGGAGGATAACTCTGATCTAGGCAGAAGAAAAAGATTTGCATCTTAAAATTTAACCAGAGCCCATGTCCTTTCCCACAGCAACAATGTGGATTTTGTTAAGTTGATTACAGTAAAAGGACCTTGCTCTTACAAGTATTTTTATCTCCATTTGAGATATTCAAAAGGACACATTCTTGGGTGTTTAGCAAGTCTTAGGTTCCCACTGCAGCTCTTTCCTCTGCTGGAGCCCTTGCTAAGATCACTTACACGGCTTTTTAGCTCTTTCTGAACACCTGTTTTCACAGAATGCTTCAGAACTCCATTTTTCTGGAGACATCTACTGCTCTGTTAAACCTGATGTTGATCCATGGGTTCAAACATTATTTGGTTACAGGAAGAAGTAGAAATTGGGAGAAAACGGTACTCAGTGTAACTGCTCACAGAAACCAAGAAACGAGGCCAAACCCCAAACCTCACAAAAAGAAACTTCTGCTCTATAAAGATATAAGACAAATAAGAGAATAAATCCAGCTACTGACTGCAGGAAGTTTTCCAAGAGTATGTTCAGATATTCAAGGATGTGGAATAAGTAGAGCACAGAAAAGAACTGTAGTGAAGAATTGGACAGACATGAAGTTAATTCATCATAGTCAGGGCATCAGGAAACAGAAAATACGAAGTATTAGAGAAACTGGTTTAACAAATTAAACAGAACCATACAATTAATCCTCACAGCAGATGTGTGTATGTATTTGAATACATCCTACTTACTTCAAGGAAGTGTTAATTCAACATACTACTTGGTTCTACAAAATAAGAGAATAATGAAGCTGCTTGACAGGTTTTCATCCCTATACTGTAAATGGAGCACTAACTCATTCAATTCCTCCCCTTCTCTCGTAGGCATAAAAGCATACACACATGCCACTTGGAATACAGTCTTAGTATTAAAATGTCTTAATACTGACATGGAGGTACAACAATGTTGTTTCAGTAAGTCCTACCTAATTTAAATTGTAATTGAGGGATATCCCAGCTCTGCAATAATGAGTCTGCAGGAGAAGGAAAAAGAGGAAAAAGAAAATCCTTTCACTGTGACAACCTGTTACAGTTTTAACTTCATCATGAGTTTCCTGTATGAAAGACCTACTGCACTAAGCCACCAGATGACAATTTAATTGATGTTAAATATGCACGAAGTAATTAAAAAAAAAATGTTAGGATTTTTCAGATTATAAAACCTTTTAGTTAAACTCAATTTAAAATGAAAATAAACATTAGATTATAATCCATCTGAGGGAATTTATTGTCTGAAACATCCTAAAATTTGTTTTGAAATACTCTGCATACATTATACACACTGAAATTATCATGTGAAGATTATTGTGTATTGATGAGAGACTGTTAGTTCACTCTTCTGGGTACAAAAATTCCTCTGTGAGGCCTTTTTCTGTAGAAATAGCACAATACTTTTGTTTAAGTAAAAATTCTAGAGCAACCTATAAAGACAGGAGGGTAGCAATAAAATCTTCAAATAGGTGTCACCTGTGAAAATAACAAATAGTTTAGTTGTTCAATTGCTAAAATAAACAAGTTTTGAAAAGATAATTTCGGGGCTCTTTAAGAGTTTAGAAACCAGCTGGATTTGTGCACCTCATTCACTCTCATCTTTGAAAACATTCATTTTCTCTGTTCTTCTCTCTTTAGTAGTACAGTAAGGTCAGAGGAAAATCTTGGAGCTCAACTCATATGAACTGGCATTTACTTCTAGCATTGGGTGGTCTAGCTGAACAAGCACACCTTAGTTGTAAACCACCTGTATGTTAAACAATGTAATCAAGTATTCCACTTGCGCTGATCAAACCTGCACATTCACTCGTGAGACATGGAGGTCTGTAACTTGGCACAACCTACAAAAAAAATGACAAGGGTTTTGCGGTAAAACCTTTATTACAGTTGTCTCAGTGTCAGGGCAATTGAATTCTTCTGGTGCCTCAGGCTCATATGCCTCTGTGTCACAAGGAACATTCATTATGAATGAAGAATAGGATCTCATTATAAATATCAACAGAAAACAGTCAAGGCTCTATGTATGGATAAACCAAGTCCTGCACCCATACAGAGCTCAGGTTTATACAGGTTTTGAATTTCAGAATTTAGTCCTTAAATATTAAATACATAGGAGATGCAGTTGGAGATCTCAGCATTACTTGGCACAAAACGTCAGGAATCCAAGGTGATCATGTACAAGAAAAATCCTAACAAATGGGTACTTGGTCACTACCCCTGGGGCTCAGGTACCTTGACACACCCAGCTGAATGCACTATTAATGAAATTCACTACCATCAGTGGTCTTCTATCAGGGATACATTAACTCCCAACTACAGACTGAAAATATCTCATTTTCTGTCCATTTTTGAGACAAGCATAGATAAATATTATGCAAGAAAAGCATAATTGCCTGGAGAAAAAAATTTCCTATGACAGGCATTTGTTCCACTTCTCTGTATTTTTCTAGCTCTGCACTCTTCCTCCTTCAGCCTGTCTAAGAAAGGGTTAAAACTCCAGGCTATAAGGGAAAAGTCAGCTTTCGTATAGACATATTTCACTGTGAATGGCACATCAATATATAAGCACCATTTTTTTCGTGGTGGGCAGGTATTGCTCAGCCTTTATAGAGACATTTTTTTTTTAATTTGGAACATAAATTAAATTAAATATTTATGTCAAAGCTGCCAAAAGAAAGAGAAATAGAGCTGGCAAACAATTCTCTTAATAAAGTTCAATCACTGTAATGTACACTGTTGTCAAAGGGTGAGTGCAAGTTAATTTCTTCTTTAAAAGTTTTGCTCTCTTTTTCCTGACTGTCATGTCAGAAAGAACTGTTAATTTGAAAGGAGATTTATTCCGGGCATAATCCTGTGCTCAGATGAAGTGGATACAGTTCCTGTTCCCCTTGGTGATTTCATCAGCTGGTAAGGTCCTGTAGCTTTTTATTTATTTTTACTAGCTGCTTTGGGGGAAGGTTTCTTTCACTATTAAGTTGTAACACACAAACAGATTCATGCACACAAACAAAAAGAGAGAAAGAGTCTTGTAGTTCAGTATCTTTAAAAATAACCACACACACACAAAAAACCCCAAAAAACCCAACTACTATTCAAGGCAGGTAATAAAGACTGCAGAGGTCCAAAGGAAATAGGCAATAATCTGAGCATAGCCAACGATGGTACCATGACATCCTGCTGAACCTACCCAGGTACAAAGCATTGCTGGATCATCAGCAGGCAGAGCAAAAAAGATACTATGTATCTCTGAAACATATGCTTTCAAAAATATGGAAACACGCAAAGAATTTTTAAAATCTGTTTTTTAGCACAGCTGATGAGTGATTTCTGTCTCCCACACCGCCAGTTTTCTTTCCTGTCAACACCAATTTATTATCTAGAGATAATATTTGGGGAGACCAAAACTAAGTGTAATAAGAGGAAAACTGATGTAGGCTTTGGAAAAGGAACCTCTTGCAATGACACTGCATTGCTGAATTCCATGGAAATAAAATATAGAAAAAATGCTGAAATGCCTGGAATCCTTGCTCAGTGACAAATTCCTCAGAGTAGCTTACTGCAGTGCCACAGAATGCATTTCTAATGAGACTTAATATGTGATGTCCTCCTAAGCCTGAACAACTCAGTTTAATGACCTTTTCCAAATCTTTTTTCAATGAAGTCACATGTCATATAAGTAAGGACAGCTTGCACAGTTAAGAGCAGAGGACCGTACTAGTCTAAACTAAAAATGAATAATTACATATTGACTGAATACCTCTCTGCTGTTTCCTGGATGACCCTGAGTTACCCCTTCCTTGTGCCTCAATTTCCCCATTTTTAAATGACAAAAATGATGCCTTGATTGATAAAGTTCATTTGATAACACTATTTGAAGAATCAGTAGGCTCATTCACTTCCGGAGTTCTTCAGACTCCAGCAACAATATCAAAATGGATTTTATAGGATCTGAATTACATTCCTGCCTCAGTTTTAATTCCTTCAGTGCCTTTTAGTGCACTCTCTGCCCATCCATATTGCAATACTTCTCTTAGTACATGTCTGCGCAGTGTGAATTGAGCTGGCAGTTAGCACAAGACCTGAGCTGACAACATAGGAAATAAAAACTGATACATTAAACCTATGAAGCAAGTCCCCAGCTGGTCTAAATTACCATCACTGAATTCCTTCTGCTGGAAATCACTGGAGTCTACCTTTGCAACTTGCTGTATTGTCTGATTCACTATAATACAATGGCATGTCAGTTATACTCTAAAATAACCACACATGTATATTGCAACATGAATTGGGTTTTTATGATTTTTTACAGAATATCAAATGCTATCTTCAAAGGTCAATCAGAAGTTTGCAGCATATGATATTTGCCTTACCAAAAAAGAAAGGCATTTTCCAGTAAGCTACATTCCACGTGTAGCCTTTTTCCTCAACAAGGCAAAAATCCAGAAACCTCTGAAATCTTCTGAAGAGCAATGAGGAAAACCCAAGGAATATCTGCCTTGGGCCAGAAATTAGGAAAAACATTCGTCTAAGGGAAATAAATATTGTTGCCTCCCTGTCTGCATTTTACCTTTTGGGTGGGCATCATGCAATCTGCCACCCACGGAAACCTACCATTTTTCAATGGTAAAAAAAACCTTTAGGCTGATGAATAGTTGAGGCTCTGTACTATACCAGTGGTAGCTCATTCACTTGCTAAGCCTGCCAAAAGGATGCTAGGTTTGGGGTGAATTACTTCCTTGTATTGGCCACATATGGCTCACCTAGAAATTAAACCTTCACGTATTTCATAACTGTCATGAAAAAACAAGATACCATATCTTTCCTGATACATATTCTTTTACACATATTTTGAAATTCCTGGAGTTTGTGTACTTTGCTTTCCATGCTGAGCAATACTGAGAAGAGAAGTAAGGAAGGCCTAGGTGGAGTCAGTGCATGGTTAGAACAGGACTGGCATCTGTAAATAAAATTGTGAGCATGTATCTGCACATATTTATATCACACCGCCTGAGAAAGTATCTGCTAAAGATTCAGTAAATTTCAATGTTCACCTAATTTGATGTCATAGGTCAATAAATGAAGTCATTACTCACCTTCGATCTCAAACATCTTCTCTAGAGTCAAAATGCTTGAAGAGATTGGCGATATAATTTAGAAGTTCACTATAAAATGAAATAGTGTTGGTTTGGGGTATTTTTCCTTCTGGAGTATTGATTTCTCCACCAAAGCAGTGAGATTTGCTTATCTAATCTGATTCATGACTTATGCACCAGCAACAGCAACAGTAGAACTAGTTTGCAACTTCATTTTTTCCCCTCACCTTTTAGTAATATGTATAAAACAGACATTCAAATTGGCTTATTTTACGATCTATATGACTTCAGGTGTATTGTGCATCTGCTTTTCATCAGACATGGGGCAATTTTGAAAAACGGGCTAAAACAGACAGATGCAAACACAAGCTTTGCTAAACAAGCATTGAAAGTCCCAGATCTCAGACCTGTTGTTTCTCCTGGACTGATGTGAATATAGTTTTATGGTTCTCTGTAGTGAACATACTTACCCGAGTCATACTGAATGGAATAGACACTGGGGTGAAGACCCAGTCCCAAGCAAGTATTTTGCAAGTGCCTGCCTGGTTAGACAACTCTCCAGCTGCACAAACACAGATGGGGATACAATGGGGCTGGGAAGATGGTGGCTTGGCTGCCCAACCCTGTCAGTAGTTTCCACCGTGACCTTGTCCCTCCTGTACTGGGACATAACAAAGTCAATGAGCCCTCTGCACGCTCAGGAAACTTGACCACCCTTCCTATTCTAGGCAACACGGAACACAGGCCTGAGTATGTCTCCTAGGACATGAATTTCAACAATGTTTACGCACAGTGTCCTGAGAGGAGCTGAGTGTCATTCACACCAAAGGCTTGCACCCACGCAAGGGCACTGCCCCCTTGCCTGGGAGGCAGAGAGGTTTCTCTGTAACCAGTGCACACTCAATTGTATCATGTCCATTGACATGTACCCACCGACCTGTCTTTTAAGGAAAGAAAAGCGTTCAAGATTGTTGTTGGAAGCAGTGTCTTGCCTCTCTTCTGGCAAATAGAATCTACTCTTACAAAAAAGGAAAGAGAGAGACAAGGAATAAAAAGGCCTTTAGAAATATGTTCTTAGAACAGAGGATGCAAGTGCCAGGTCTGACCGTGGAGATAAATGGCAACAGTTTGACCTCCTCGAGCTTTCCAGACAACTGGAGAAGTGAGCAAGATTTGGTCTTACAGAAGTAAGATAACAACAAGCTGGAAGCAATGCCCTTTGATTTACCAAGCCTATAGTAGATTTCCATTTAAAAGTATGTATCTAGGCCCAATTAGATATGATGGGTAATCAGGGCTGGTACCCAGACCCTTAAAACGAGTCTGGGTAAACTGCGTACCTCTATGCCAAAAGAATGAAGCAGCTCTAGTCAGGAAGAGAAGAGAGTACTTAAGAGAGATCAAGCAGAGGATAAAAGTCCATCTTGTCCTGAACTTGACAGAGATGCTTTGGATTTGCAATTGTAGTAGAATTTGACCCAGAATACCTTAAACACCAGTTGTACAGAAACACCAATATAAGAAACATTTTTTTTTTTTTTAATATTAACACTTGGTCTAATGAACAATGCTGGAAAGAAATATGCAAGCCTGTCAGAAGGCAGATTGATTCATTGAAAACATATAAACAGCTTACCAAGGACTTTTCATACTGTTCTACATTCAACTAGAAGGCAACAAGACAGCTTTGAAGGATATGTAAAAAATCACTTTAGGTGCATTCCAGAGACTGGAGATAAAAACACTGACAGAATGAAAATGGAGAGAGAAAAGAGATGATGTATCAGTGACAAAGTTTATTTGTCTGAGTGTGGGTCTTTTGTTAGTTTGGGGGTTTTTCTTCAAAAAACACGTTTGCTTATTTTACTATTAAACTGATAATCCAGTTTAAATGCTAATGTCTGAATGCATATCCAGTCATGCAAGATATAATTCACTATAATTACAACAACAATCACACAGTAAGGGAAACATCTATCCTTAAATCAGAAAATTAATTTTTAATAAAACATAGCCATGTACAAAGTGGGAGGAAGTGATTTCATTAATGGCAAAGATCCAAACAATTTATTATCAGATCAGTATTTGAGGACTATCAACACAGGCATGAACTTTCATTGTTACATTTCATCAATATTGGTGGTATGCACTCAAACTGGAGAAGTGTCTACCCTCCATATTAAAATTATTAATTGATACAAATGTATATAAGTACCACTAGAAAATTTATGAGATTAGTCTATCATATTTTTTTTACATTTCCCCCCCCCCCCCCCTTGTTTGCTTACCCAAAGTAAGACATATTACTTTGGCTTGTCAATTTCTGTATTAATTCTCAATAACTTAACATCTATATAAAAATAAAAGTTCCATTTATTATTCTGTACCTTAAGAAATAATTTATTCATAAAATTGCATGTATTGTTTGATACTCTTTAAATTAGATTCATGTTTCTCTTCTGCAATTTCTGCAACACTGATATTATCCTGACAATGACCATGACATGACCCTGACAGCTGTCATGCCAGAGTCATCACTCATATATCAGTATCTCAACCACATTATGCTAACCACTGCAAAAAGAGAATAACAATTTATCAAGTAGTATAGTAAGTAAAAATAAACTAGAAGTTTAACTGTGATCTTGTTCTTAATTCCATAACAGAAGGTTGTCTGTAAGTTAGTGGTCCTCAGCTCAAATGAATCTTGAAACGTACGGTTTTGGCCTTACGAGTGTTTCAGTTCTCAGCTCCAGCTCATGTTGTTCCATATCCACCTTCGGCAGAACTGTAGACATGCGACTGCTGACCAACTGAGGTATCTCTGAACACCTGACCTTCAGCCTTGGCATTGCTGAAAGAGTAAGGCAAGATTGTCACCAAAGAAGCAGTGGGCAGAAGAAAATGAAAGTTAATTTGGCTATACTATATGTCTTCTTGGTAGATATAATCTCATTAGCTATAATTAAGAGCCAGGAGAACATAAACTAACAGTTTACATGACATTTCATATAATACTGATTATTTGCTAACAATTAATAAAGAAATGAATGTGGTTGGTATTGTAAGACAGTAAGTCTAAAGTTACCTCAAAGAGACAAGTTCAACCTTAAAACTGTGTAAAAATTACCGGATCAATCATATCATAACAGAGAAGCAGCAGCCTTTTGCTTGTCCTTTTTAGGAATGCCGAGGAGCGATAATGTTTTGCAGTGCTGAGTCCATTAGCACAAACACATTCATACAAAAAAAAATTAACAAAATTCCCCCCCAAACAACCCAAACAAAAACCAGTTAGGTGTAAAAAGCTCTTTCTGCTGAAGACAATAGACATCTAGTAGAGTTAGAATTTTTCTCTGGAACTTTAATTTTATTTAAAATGGATGCTAAAAAGCATCTTTCTCACTTGCTTAGATACCCAAGAATTCATAACCAACATTTCACATGACCAAAAATCCCATTTACAGTCCTAATATACAACCCAGAAGGTTGGAAAATCAGCCCAGAAATTTGGTGCTTGGCTCATTTTGATGTCATTCAGATCCTCTCATCTCCAAAATTGGAGCTCAGATCAAATAAACACAAACATCATGTGAGAAAATGAAGTTCAATTGCTTTATCAGGTGGCAGTTTCACTAAAGTTACTACAAAAGCTGTATGACTAGGACTTCATAATCAGACTCTCTAAGCCACTGCTACTGAACAGCTGTTAAGCTATTTGTACAAAATTAGTTTGCAGTTCACAGTGGCCAAGATAATAACACAAAAATCATCACTAGAACTGGCACTAACTGCCATGCTTGTTGGCAATCTAGTAAGCCCATGGTCCCATGGAGGGACAGCTATTTGAGAATGTCCCATCTATAATAAAGCAGTATGTACTGAGAAAATCACGACATCCTCAGTTTTCCTGTTTTTAAGCTAAAGACCACTAGGAAAGAAGAAAATATTTTGCAGAACTATGATTGTTGAGAGGAGAATACAGCTGCCTTGACAACTGTGGGCTGAAGTTTGCATTCATCGTTTCTGTCAAAAAACAAGCTCTAAGTGTATAAAATTATATGGCTGCTTTGTTTTCCATTTCTCAACTGAAAATATGTGTTTTTCCTGGAATTCAATAAACAGAGCATTTTTAATCTGCATGTACAGACTGCAACAGTGCAACAGAGACTAAAACTGATGAATATGAAGTAAACAAAAGAGGCTGGTTGGGAGACATGCACACACCAGATAAGGAATTAATGATCTCAGGAAATATGGCATCGTTCTCATTAAGGTTTTGAAACATGTTGTTTATTACACTCCACTCTGCAGATATCTAAATGTAACGCCTTTGCAGACATCTAAATGTAATGCCCTTGCTTTTGCATCAAGGGGTAATTCAGATTTTATTTGTTAATGAAGTAGTACACTGTACTGTGCCTAGCTGTCCAGAACAGTACCCAGACAGGCAATGCAAGCTCAGTAGTCCAGTATCCAAACTTACTAACCTTCCTAACAAAAGATCAGTCTGCACTTAGCTCTTTCATGGTAATTTTCATCTCCAACCAAACTCGTGTTTCCTAAGACTATGGAGACTAAATACCTGGTATTTAAAATTAGTTCTTATTTAATGCTAAACTTTCTGTCTTACTAGGGTGGAAAGTTACCAATTTTGCACTGTGAAAAAATATGGTAAATGTGATTTCTTTCCAAATTTAAGAGATTAGAACATTCATTAGGAAGTAGTGTAACATGTTACAACTAGTGTCAATGTTAGTGCTACATATTAAACTTCTATCAAGACAGAGTAAAAAGTGAGATTTAACCACCAGACAAATAATCAAACTGAACATTTTGCTACTAACAACTGTAAGGCAATACAATGGCTCAGTTGACTGCTTGGTAAGAAACTGTGCTGTAATCAGTAATTCAGAATTACAAGAGGGCTTTCAAATTTTGACTCATGCAACTAGGTCATAAAAGATTTCATACTCCTAGATGGGTTTCACAACTGTGTTCTGGGTCTCTCTAAGATGTATCATCTTTAAAACCAGGTATTATCATTACTGATTTACCTCATTTCCCAACATCCCAGTCTTCAGTACCTGGTGCTATGGAATATGTGCATCTGTTCCACCACAAAGTCACAGCTAGGGACCCCTTAATGTACAAATCAGAGCTAGGGAACCCTGAATTTCAAAAGTCCACCCCAAAAGCTGCTGAACATAATCCCAGTTTTTTGCAGGCTAGCGGCAATGATATGCCTGGCTTGTGGCAGAACAGGCAGGGAAAGAGAATTTATTGCACCAGCTAAATGCCCATTTGTGCTCATAAGCCTACAAAAAGCACTTTCCTTTACAGAACCGCATGAGCAGCCCAACACTTATGTGTGGTATAGTAAAGCAACTGCTCAGAAGTTGCAAGAATTGAATTTGTCCTCAACTCCATGTAAATATGTCTTAAGACAATTACCAGAATAAAGATTAATTTAATCCAAAAAAGCAGCATGGAGAAAATAGGGAAACACAGAAGGAAGTATTAATAGCATCAGAAATATTTCCAGCCAAAGATTATCAGGCAAGAACAGAAAAGGTTAAAGAAGGCTGTAAAAAGGCTTTCAAAATACCCTGCCCCCAACAATGGCAAGAAAACTGCCCTAGAATGGAAGAAAGGGAGCAAAAACATAATTAGAAAGGGAAATAGACTATAATGTAAGAGCTGGGGGAGGAAAACAACCAGAAAAAAATAAATCCTTTTCACTGGAGATGAAGACCAAAGAAAAAGGGAGAAAAATGTATTATATGGAGGGATCAAAACATTTTTAAAGCTCTCAAAATCCTTCAGAAGATAGAGGTGCTCAAGACTGAAGGCTCGATCTACAATAAGTAGATATACTGATTAAAGGTATAGTTAATTACATGCTGAAGAATAGCTTCTCTGCTGCACAGTATTGCTAAACCCAGACTGGTGCCAGCTGCAGATACTGTGTAGGAGGAACAATTGAAAAGATAAAATAAAGTTATTTTCTCAAGCAGTCTTGAATGTGATGGATCTTTTTGTCTTGCAGACTTTTCTCTATAATGGTTGTAAATGGAGCCCCCACTTTCATGTTCCCACTGGCATGATGCTCAGGGTTTCACTTCATTATAAAAAAAACAAGAACAGCACCACTGTTTAAATCCTATTGTTCTCCTTCTGTGGTGCTGGCTGTAGCATCCCTTCCACAACAGTAATAAGGACTGTGCTACATAACACATTACTTCAGAAATATCAGCTAATTGTGCTTCAACCATGATGACATAGGAATTACAACCCACATCTTGCAAGTAGAACAAATGGCATGGTTAGTTATTTGCAGTGTACACATTTACATCCATGACGGAGGAATAATATGAAGATTTATCTTGGTAAGCAGATTCCTTACTTTTAGGGACTTTTCCATTGAAGAGTTCAAAAGGCACATCCAGAGGCTGATGCAGCAAACCTATGAATAAAACAGCCTTCCGTGTTGCTGCATAAAGAGGCTTAAGAAATTTAGCTCATTTCTTTGCTGTTTCCTTCCAGGAGCAATGAATCTCTTCCTCTACTGCCCCACCTAATCAGAACAACTCTGTATTCATTTGGACTAGAAGAAACCCTAGGTCACTCGACATCCCAT
The DNA here is from genome assembly GCF_023638135.1 of Falco biarmicus. Lineage (NCBI taxonomy): Eukaryota > Metazoa > Chordata > Aves > Falconiformes > Falconidae > Falco > Falco biarmicus. The sequence continues at coordinate 14,260,167 of NC_079311.1, forward strand.
TTTATTTTCTTTTAGATATGATGTCCCACAGGAAATCACATAAAACTGTCTGAACATCACAATGTTGAGAAAAAAATAGGATAAATTTATCATTTTGTTGTATGTGCACATATTCAAGAATGACAAACCAGATAATTTTCTTCCAAACTAGAGAAAACTGTTATGCATAAGCAATGCTTGATTGGTCCACCCTGTTATCTCTGCAACAGGCATTTACTGTTGCAGCTTGAAATCTACCCAGGTATTGCAACTTCAGCTCCTGAGTCAGTCTTGCCAAAGAAACTTAGGAACTGCATTCCTCTGAATAGACAGACCTTAACACATAGTAAACACAGGCAATGTTTCATAGAGTGTTCTGCAGGATCCAAAAAATACACTTTTTCATGTTTTTTTCTTGTCGTTCTGGACACCCTCTACAAGGCCAGATTATCAAAGGTTTTTTCTTAGCCCTCCTCCCGATTTCATGTTGTAACTCAACAAACTTTTCCCCTAAGAATTCAAAGCCTGTAAAAGAGGTAGGTGATAAATTCCCTGGAATGGAAAAGGAATTAGGGGCTCAATTAGGTGTTCCATTCTCTTTTCATCATTTTGTATCATTTCACAGCATCTGATTTCTCATTAACATTCAAATACAGGATAGACAAGACTATGTCTTACACATGAAGAAAATGTTTCAGCTGTCTGGCTAGAAAATAACTTCAGGCATTCAGAGGTGGCACTGGAAATGAAATTGTGTTGCTCTCAACCACCGTGACTCAAGAAAGAGAAATTTAGAGATGAGAAAATAAATCATACTACAGGCTCTGGGGAAACTGGTTTTAATAGTCATGTTATGAAAACAAACAATTGTCATTACAGAGCTAGTAGAAAGTGATAGTCAGGAGGTAAAATCTAACACTATAGAAAAGAGGGGTGCTGAGAGAATTTTGCACAGAAACCTGTGACAGCAGGGGAGGTACAGGAATACTTTGAAGGAGAGAAGAGGTAAATTAAAAGGGCAGCTGTAAGGAACAAGAAGTACTTCTCATTCATACATTTACCTACTTGAACATGTGCAAAACTAGATGTATAGCATGAGTTCTCCAGACCTTTTCTTCCAGCAAACTCCAGCAGGTTCTAAAGAGCTCTGTCACTGCTAACAAGATGGTAATACCCCACCTAGTCACGATGTCCCATTCAAATGGGTCAGGAAGAGAGGGAGGAAGAGCCCACAAGGACCCCCACATAAGAGGGACAGAAGCACTGTGCAGCCCTGTCCCAGGCAGGCAGAGCCCTGGCAGTGATGCCAGTGGGGCTGGGGACAGCTCTGGGGAGAAGATGGAGTGGGATCAGGGAGGCAAGAGATAAGGGAGAGCTGTTTCCCCATGACAGCAGTGGAGACAGAGCCCAGGAGGTCTTCTTGTCTCCTTTTCTGGAAGACTTCCAGCCCTCACGGGATAAAGCCCTGAGCAGTGTGGTCTGAACCCATGGCTGAACTGGCTCTGGGCAGTCAGTCAGACTGGAGACTTCCCAAGGTCCTGAGTTATCCAATGGCACTGGGTAGAGCACCATACACCAGCAGGGAGTATGACTGGGAAAGAGGTACTCTGTTCTTCATAAGGAGACGTCTCAGAGATTCTTAGTTACTTATTTAGAAGTGGACATTTTCTGCAAGCCTGGCAGTTTTCAGAAGCAAAAAAAAAAAAAAATCATGTTTGCTGTAGTACCAACTGTACAGTATAATGAACAGACCTTTGTGAGCAGCCAGCTTTCATCTCAAATGCAGCAGGGGAATGGAACATGATTTTCCCTACCCCTCTCTTAGGATCCCTCAGTGAGTCTGTGCTGTGTATTGGAAGAGAATCACTTGGCATAACAACAAGGAGTGTCTTGGAGCACTCCAAAGAAAGTAGTGGAGTGTAGGAGACCTGGACTTTGAAGGTCTGCATGCTGGCATGCTGTTTCAACCTTGGTCTTTGATGAATTTCAGTTTACCTACCTGCAAAAGGAAGATGATGATGCCACCATCCTGGGGGAGAAAAATTTTATCTCTGTAGAATACTTCATACAATCTCATCATTTGATCCTGTCTTTTGCTTCTTGTAACATTCGTGCAAGAAGTCTGAGTTTTTTGGGTTTTTTTTTTTTTTTTTTTGGTATGGCACATGTACATGGAAGAAGGTAGATGGCTTTCCCATGAAGATGACAAGGCAGTGACCCTGTCTAGATTTTAGTTGCTGCAGACATGGCTCTATAAAACTGACAATAAAGAACAGCAAACAACAAACAGCCACAGCATCCAGCCCTGAATAAAACTCCATTAATAAAAGTCACACATCATAAAATGTCAGTGAAAAGTAAGGAAATATTTCCAACCATTCAAGCCAGAGCATAGAAGCTTTTGCTTAGGTCACCCTGATTATAAAAGGATGTTGCTATATGAGACATCATTTCAGCTGTCATCACGGTAGCTTGTATATCACTGCTTTTGATATCATTCAGTCAAAATGTTCAGAGGATTTATGTGCATTATTATTAAAGAATGCAAGTTCAACAGCAGTGGGTGTGACAAATAGCTTATACTAATCAAGTATAACAGAAATAACTTACTAGAATAGAAATTCTTAATTCATTAACTTCTTACAAAAAAACAATGAAAAATAAAGACAGAGAAAAGTATTTTTTTTACATATTAAAATACCAGAGATTCACACAAATCTTTCTCACACCTCTTTTCTGAAGGCTTAAAAAACTTGAATCTAGAAATCCTGGAATCAAGGATATTAAAAGGCTAACCTTAACACATAGTTTCACTCTTCTACTAATGCCCTGACTTCAATAACTTCTTCCATTCTTCACTCCTTTGTTAGTCATTCTTAGTTTCACATTTTTCACTTTTAAAATCTCAGCCAAAAGAAGCAATGGCACTTAACCCTTTCACCTCAGATGACTAAGGTTTTATTGATTCTTTCTATCCATGTCCTTCACCTTCAACGCTAGGTCAAGAACAACTTGATGAAAAACTTGGAGTTCAAATCTCCAGAGAGGAGATATCAACAAAATATTTTGATACATTCTGAGTAGAATTTCTCCTACTTATCAATGCCTGAAACAGCGGGAGCCAGGAATATATGGGTAGTTTACTGGTTCTGAATTAAATATTTTTACTTGGATCTGGCCCAGAAGAGCAGTTCAGAATATGAAATCAGCCTGACAATTAAGGAATAAACCAATTTGTCTGCTTGTTTAAAGTGTGCTCTATAGCTGGAACTCCATATAGTGAATTTATTTCTCACACTGGTAATTTTACCACACTTGGATGACTTGTGACAAGATAAGCCAGCAGAGCTAGAGTCTCTCCTTAGAGCAAGACAGCACAGTGCACTGGTCTTTCTTGTACTTACAATTCAGACCAAGGACAGGAGTGGATTGGGAATTTTCCAGGGTTTTACAACACTCTTCCAATTATTCGTGTTGCTGGACAATATTCACACAAATACATAAGAAAAAATACCAGCTGTAGCAAGCTAAGGGCATCGTAGTAACAGGAGACTGTACTAATCTGAGGTTATTAAATTGCAGTGGCTGTGAACACTATCCTCCTTCCTTGATTTAAAACATGTGAACCAGAAAAAACCTCATTTAAAAAAAAGCTGGCAGAAAAAACCTTCATTATGTAATTCTTTGTAAACGTGACTGCATAGAGTAACAAGGCAGCAGAAGAGAAAGAAACAAACCAATAGGCCTATGAAATGGGAGGTGCACTAGAAGCCAGTGATCTGGAACTTCAGGGCTAGCTGTGTCTCACCTGCAGTTGCATCAAAAACTCAAGAGACCTCAGAAACTCAGACACCTCCGACACATAGTATTCACAATCCAGAAAAAACCCACAGATTGATCCCTCAAAGGAGCTTGTAACATGCCAGAATAGTTATTTCTATAGAAAAAATAGAACAAAAGCTCATTGACTGAAGATGACAGGGAGCTAACAATTCAGTCATTCAGCAATTCTTTGTGACCATGGTACAAATATAAAAAGTCAGGAATTAAAATCAAAACAACCAGCTGAAAATGGAGCTGAGTGTACTTGGGGAGGAAGTGCCTCTGAAGCAGTGAATAACCTCTCTCTCAGCAGTTAATAAGGAGAACAAATGCTTAAGAACCACGATCAATCTAGACTAGCCAGGCACAGTTACAGGTAGTGTTGTTAGAGTTTGTCCTCTTTGTAACTGTACCAACAATTAGTACTCAGTAAATGTTGTGGGCTCAAAAGTTTTGGGGTTTTAGATTTTGAAAATGTGTTAGAGGAGTGAATGAAATAATTTCAACATCGAGATCAAATTCAGCAAACAGTTTAGGCCAAAGAAAGGGAGTGTGGGATTTTTTTTTTGAGAAAAAAATGCCCCAAACACCACAAATAACAGAAGCATACATTGTCATACTTTAAAAAAAAAAAAAAAAAAATTAAACTAAACTAAATCTTTGGGTATATCTTTATGATATTTCTATTTTTTGTTGTGAATTTTGTTTTAATTAAATCTTTCCTGGTTTTATGTCCCACCTCCGGTTTGTTTGGAGTTTATCCTGGCACAGACCTGCTTGCTGATGCTCACTATTTGCTGAAATGAGGGCTGATGCTCTAAAAGAAGGTTTCAGGATTATGAGGTAGTAATTACTGTGTACTACTCCATCGCCTCTAGCTTTGCAAAGAAGAACCTCGAAGCATTATGTGAGTACTCTAATGTAGATTTAAACTGATAATTAAAACTTGATTAGTTCTTAAAGCCCCAGGAATAGGGAAAACCACTACCTCTGATACTGGAAGAATGCATTAGATCTGTATGCACAGTGCATAGAGCTGAGATTCATTTTAATGAGACTGCATTACAAATGCCAACTTTTTTTTTTAATCTTTTGTTTTGTGTTTGCTAATTTAATATCTGCCTTTCCAATGCTGTCTTACCCCCGCAGTATTCAACAGGTTAGGTCCTTACAAAGCAGGCTAAACAACTTCCCTGCCTTCTGCACCTTTTAGTGTTTTTTCTTTCTCTTCTCAGAATGGACAAGTGTTTTTGAGGCAGTTCTTACTTTTTGCCAAAACCAATTTCACTTATTTTTATTCTTCAAGAAGAGGAACTTTTCCCTATACATTCAGCTGGACTGGTTTTGGGATTGGGTTGTGGGGTATTTTTTTCCTGTTGCTGTTTATAGAATAATTTTTTGTAGATGGCTACCATGGGAAGTTTTCAATGGTGCAATATCTGGAAAGTTCTTGTATTGTAGCACCTTCTAAATTATTTTTATTGGCCATGTCATTGAGGCAGTTGAGATTGATAATGAAGTTTATTGGTGGTGGTATTTTGTTGGTATAAGTCTGGAAGCCTGGATGAACTTTCCTTTGTTTCTTGTATGGTTTATAGTGCTGATGAATAGATGTCACTAAAATGTCATGACCAGCATGAATTTGTTCTATTGGAGCAGCTTCTTATACTCTACTTATTTTCACAGCTGGTATCCTTCATCTTATTTTTTATTAAAAAACTTGTTTTGCTTCACATGATGACCACCACTATCTTTAGGCGGTGGTCTGGGTATGTTACAGATACTTCAGCTTCTCTGCTGATATTTGACCAGGATAATTTCTTCTTTTGTTTTCTCAGTTTGCAAAGAGGTTTTTGATGTGCTCTTTGCCAATGGGACTTCTGAATTAAGCAACACATAGATCATAGTTAAACAAACAGTAAATATAAAATAGTTAGGAATTATTTACTACAAGAGCTTTGTATCAAACAAGTCATCTAAATCCAAGTGCTTATTCAACTTCTGACAAATTAAGAAAGTAATCTATTTTGTCTTTTATAATCTGAAGATGTAAGAAAAAGAACATTAGTGCCAGAATTTCCATTATAATCAGTCATAGCTATGAAGTAACTCCACTGATGTTAAGTACAAGGAATTTGGTTTTGTCACCCAAGCAGGCAAGTTTAGACAACTTATTCAAAACAACTAGGATTTTGGGGGACACATTCTCTAATATTTAATTTTTAAACCCCTTTGGATAAAAGGGGAGATAGGAAAGGCGAACAGGAGTTTTTTAAGTGACTTTTACTGCTGAGTTGGGAGGAATACTGCCTAAATTTTATTATTCTGTCCTGTCAAAGAAAGCTAAAACTGAAATACATAATATTTTACAAGACATGCTGCCAAAAGTTAAGATACATTCTTTTATAACCGAGAATTCTCCAGCTTAACATATGTTTTTCCCATGGTCAAGATTTTCCAAATTCATATTGAAAATAGCTGGGTATATAGAAAATAAACAACTCACAGAACACCTCTATGTATAATTTGGTTGTCATCTGGCTGCAAAATATTTAATAAAAATAACAGCAATAATAAAATGAAAGCAAAGAAAAAAAGAGAATTAAAATTCAAAATTGCTCTTGTAATTTTTAAAAAAACACCCGAACATTAAAACCAGCTCTACTTCAAACACTTCAAACCTGAAAAAACAACTTTTACTTCCAAGTTTCTGCATGGGACTTATTTTTTCCAGTTTTCAATCAACTCTTTTATTTAGGCAGTGGTAAGTAAATTTCAGGGAACAAACTGCAATCAATGACCAGCTGAGAAAAATGGATATCTTTATATACAGTGAAGTTCTAATACCTGGTAATTCATCCTCAAAAAAGTGTTATGCACAAATGTCATTATTGCTGTTATAATGTATGCATGGACTTTTCTTGGGGTTTTAGACAATTTCACTGGATTAAAGGCTTTCAAACAGCATGACAGCACTAGACCATATCCAGATCAGATATGACCTCTGAAAACAGTGTATGCCTCATGCAAATATTGTACTTGATTGCTTTCTTGTCTTCACCACAATTCTGGGGTTTTGGGTGGGTTTTTTTCTGTTGGGTTTTTTTTGTTTGGTTGGTTAGTTGGGTTGGGTTTTTTCTGCTATTCAAGTAGTTGCACAAATCCTTAATTCCATGCCTTCAACTAACCTAAGAGTCTCATTTTTTGTAATGTGCCCTAACTGGTTAAGATTATGTTACCTAAACCTTGATCACCTAAAGCTAACTATTAAACTTGGCAAACCTGGCTGCTGTCTCCCCATGTATTTGATTAAAGGACACTGCCACATTTACTAGAATCCTTATGATGGAAATGTGAGACTCTATGCATATATGTAAAAGAAAAGAGGGCTGTAAACCAGGGGTTTATAAAATATGTCTGCACATTTCAAACAGCAAGTTGTATTTTTACCATAGGAAGATGTTCCTCTCACATTATCTCCAATTCTGTGATATGGAAAACGCGTATTTCCTTTCTTTAATCCTCATTAAAAAGGCATTTATGCATCAAGCAACAGTAATGGAAAAGAGAGGGAACCAAAGGGAGGAGTCGGAGTCGTTTGTGGTGTCCTTTTCTGCTCTTTGCCTACGGGAAGACAGCATAGTGTAACGACGCGCCAGAGGAGAAACTGTTTAGCAAATAAACATTGCCCTCTGTTGGGGGAAAAGGTCCCTCCTCCACTACGGTTTTCTGCAGGTTTTTTAGAATAAGTGCTGCCATACTGAGTGTATTAGCAAAATGTTATCTTCAGTATGCTCAGTATGAGAAAATGAATGGTGTCCAAGCGTAAAACTTTTGACATCATCTAGTACATCATTCCAAATTTCTCTCCAAGACAATATCACAGTGTTACTCTTACCAGTAATATAAGAGGGACCAAAATACAAATGAGATAACAGTTTCTTCGATTAAAAAGGTATGTTTTGACAGCAGATTACTGTGCAGCTCCAGAAACTGGAGCTCCAGTTTCCAGCAACAGCAAAAACTTTAAAAACAGAACAAAACAAAACAACAACAAAAAACTTTAGGAACTTTTCTGAATGTTAACTTTTTCTGAATGCAAAATCTCTGCAAGACTGAGCATTTTGTCCTGTCAGACAGATGCTAATTTTATGCCTTCCCTTCTCCCCCCTTGCTCCCCTCACTCAAAGAAGAAGTTTCTGTACTGGTGTATACTGGATTATTTTGGAGGCAGCAAGAGCTCTGGTGCACTATTGTCACCACAAAAAAATACAACAGAAGAGACAAAACATAAGCCAGAAAGAGTTAGCAAGCTAACGTGTCAGTTCTTTAGAGGCCATAGGATGTATCTAGCAACCTTCAGAGAATGCCAATTTAATCCTAAATTACCAATCTACTTTTCTTCAAACACAGTTTCATCACATGCTGCTTTTAAATAGTAGGAATTAAATTACACAATTTTGCCACCTTTGTGTTGGGACAAGACATATCCTTACAAACTTGAATCCAGGAAAAATATTTCCTACCACCCTGTAACACACACTTGGTCTGCAGAAGACAAGGCTATGGCCTTGCTGTCTCCTTCAACCTTGCCTTCAAGTCATTTGAAGTAATAGGGGCAATAGGTCAAAAAAGCATCCACAGATCCTGAAACCTCTCAGACTGAAGGTCATTTATAAACATCATATGGCACCCCTGCCTTATTCATCAGGTAATGCCAATCCAGCACAAGGCTGATGGCATGTTTAGAAATAGCTTCAATACCACATTTCACTGCCATTCAGGTGATATAGAACTTGTCAGCAGTATCAGCAATGCCTGACCATGTTTTTCATGAGTGTATGTACATATATCTTGTGTCAAGTTTGATGGTTATGAAACAGTATGGGATTAACTGAGAAAGCTGTCAAAGAGAACAGGTATGAGAAGACTAATGTGTTAGAAGTTATGCTTCAGACCTCATGTTACAGCGCTCGTGAGCCCATAGCAGAAGCCCTGCATCCAGCTTTGTGTCTCCAAGAGCCAAAAAGATGTTGCTGTACTGGAGTGAGTCTAGCAGACTGTCCCTAGCACGGCCAGGGCTGGAAGCATACAACGAACAAGGAGGGACTGAAAAGCTTGTCTGTCCTAAGGCAGCTGTTGAAGGATATAGATATTATTTTCAGCTACCTAATACGTGGTTGGTTATAGAAAAGATAGTCCACAATTTTTCTGGAGATGCACATCAGAAAGGTAAGGGACAACAGCCACAAGCTGTAGTATAAGAAATTAAGTCCAAGTAGATACAAGGAACAAACTCTTCATCAAGAGTGTGGAAAAAGACAGCAGTTGTCCACAGAGGCTGCGACATCTCCATCCTTGGAGACATTAAAAAATGGCTGAACGAAGATCTCAGTAATAAAATGTAACTTCAGAACTGGACCTGGCTTTGAAGCTGTGGTAGAAGAGGGGAGAGGAGCTAGTAAATATGATCCCAGAGGTTCCCTTCAGACTAAACCAGTCCATGACTATGAATTGCCATTGACGTTCCTGAAAAAATTCCCCAAATAAGAAGAAGTCTTATTGGAACTGCCTACTTAAAAAAGAACATGTTTAGAACCTGTAAGTATTTCCACAGGAAGATGGTATTGCTAATAAATTACAGCTTCCTTTATGTCCTAGGTTAAATAAAATGGACTGCTTTTATTATTTACATACTTCTAACATTCTTGAGCCAAGAAGTTGTAGTCATGAAATACAAAATTCTTTGTCAGTACCCTACAGAGCATGATTACTGCTGTCTTTCAACAGATTTTACTCATTCCAGATGCAAATCCAGGGTTTCAGATAGTTTCCAAATAACACTGTTCTGATGTGTTTGCTACTAATATTACAAAAAGTGTATTTCTGTTAGAAGTAGTCTTAAAGTAAGGACTTGCAAGTTCTCTACATTAAAAAAAAAAAACACCAAAACTAAATTGTTACTTCTTTCCAAGCATGAGTTTCCTCTACAAGCAAATAAGTGTTGGTAATACTTAATTTAGCAGCACACCACAGGACTACAGGACTACAGGACTACAGTTCCCATGCATCACCTTGAGCTTTCCAAGACAGACATCTGTGAACAAACTGTACAGGACATAAACATGAACACTGAATCTCCACCAAGCATACGTAAGCTGTCCCAGGCACATCAAATAGAGATAAATGCATGCTGTAAAGTGGATCTGCAAACAGTATTCACTTCCTGAGAAACCCAGAAATTAAAAAGCTCCAGACAATATTCCCTTTGCTTTGGAAAGCACGCATTTTAATTTTCTCTGGTACAGCTTTTTGTGGCATAAATATGGTAAAAAAATCCCAGTGCTACTAGCCAGAAGTTTAACATTATGTTCATTCAGATATTTTCTGGATCTTCATGATCCAAACATGGATATAATTATGGTTATAATGATATTCATGGTGGATATAATGAAATCCAGACCTAGATGTAAGGATGATTAGTTTCCTTCCCAAAGGGTAAAATTCTGGACTGTCCATCACCAGAGTGGTTCACATAGAGAAGTTAGTAAGAAGCTCCCAAACTAAATTAATGAATTATATAATTAATAATGAGAAGAATATCTAGGTCATCTGGCCTGCTGCCATAGAAATAGAATCCAGCAGACTGTTTCTTCTGGAAGTGTTACCCATTTCCAGCTCAATTTGAATTAGTTTTTAAATTTGTGTCTGAAAGGTCAAGACAGTTACAAACTTACTGAGAAACTATAGGTCCAGTGCAAACTGTAACAAAACTCTTCTGGTCTTTTTTATGTCCAGTTTTGTATCTCTGTTAATTAAGTTAAGAAATTAGTTTCTTTCCTCATGGATCACCAGGGTTGGTTCTGTTAACAAAAGACCTGTCTGTGTCAAGAGTCAGGAGCTAACCCAGAGGAGGATTTCTCTATTATCTCTTTCGGAACTATTCTTCCAGTTCTAGTTAATTGAGTAGAAAGACTGTGGCATAGCATTTGTAGCTGTTGATACGCTTTCTTAATCTCCTCTGCAAGGGACGTTGATCAGCACAGCTGTGGAAGCTGTGAAACAAAATTGTTAAAGCAAGCTCATGTGTGTGTCTCAGTATGTGCCTTTCTCTCTGTTAGTGGAGAAACTGAGTGCAGGTTTCCATATTTGAAGTGCCTATATTGCACAAAAATCTAATCTAGAAGAAGCAGGGAATGGCCAACAACAAAAGGATGCCAGCCTATGTATTTACAGAATAATATCTAAAAACGTATTTGGATATTCCCTGCACTCTGTTAAGAGTTAATTGGTTGATAAACCCTTATCATGCACCTCTAACCTGGGGGGAGAATTACTTTAGAAATTGTATGGCATCTTTTAAATGATCCCAAGTTGCCAAAGACCAAAAAATACCTGCAAAAGAGTTGTTCTATATTTTTCAGCATGGATGTGAAACTGTTCATCATGAAGGTTTGTAAAGGGATTCAGGAGATTCGTTGATTTTGCTACCAATACTTACCAGCTCTGAGGTCCACACTCTGTTTTGACTACTTTCCAAAGTTAGACAGGCAAAAAGGGGGCAACTTCACATGGAGAGATTTTGAGTTCTTATTGCCATGGTAACACCACATCAGGAAGCTTTTCTGACTAATTTGGCTATTTTTCTATCCCTGCCTTTGCTTAATAGGTCTTTAGTGTTCAGATGTTTAATTCACCTGGCAAGAGCTTTTTGCCTTCATAATAAAGCCCTGCCACCAAAATCAAGTAACAAGTGTGCTTATTTTGTTAGATTTCAAAATGTTTCCTTGCATTTCCTTACACAGAAGGAGGCATCCTCTGTGTAACGAAAGATTTAATTTTTACTTTCTTCCTCATTTTGGAAAGGAGCAACAGGCTCCCAGCAGGCTTTAATCCTTAACCTTTTCTTGCAGCTCTCTTCCATTTTCATAGTTTTTCCACTTACACCCATGATGGCTTGTATACAAGAAAGATTTGGACAAAGAGTGGGACAGGAGTATCTGCAGAGTCACAGGCCAGTGCTTGGGAAGAGCTCAGGGCTGAGTCAGATGCTGTAAATCCACTGGGCATTGTTCCCACAGGTAACCCTGACAAAGCCACTTCACTCTCTACCACAGTCTCCTCCTGGATCAGCCAGAGGTGAGAGCTGCTCTAAACATGCACAGGGACGAGTGAACCATCTTTTCACTTCTAGCGATTGCAACCATCCCTGGTGGTTGTATAAATATCTTTAACCTGAACCCCACTAAAACCAAGGACTTCTGAACTGTGATGGTTCATAACCCATTTAGAGATCTTTGACACTCAGAATTAAAATCTAAAAACACCTCCAAATTTAAATTTTAACTTGCTTATGCATGCACATTTGAAACACCTCGGGCTGGGTAGTGGTTAATTCTGCGGAGTGGAGCTATACCGACAGTGTGTCGTATGGCCCTGTAACTTCTCTCATTTTCCCCATCTTTAAAACAGACGTCACAACTCTTCTACATCCCTGCCAAAAGTGTTGAGGTGCCTGGGTAGACAGTGTCAGAAGTAAGCCAGCAAGATAGGGCTTCTGGGGAGAAGGACTGTGTCTTATTTAACAAACTGAAATGCTTTGAAAAAAAGTAGATATATCAAGCATACAAGGCTTTATTCAAATCACCTTACAGAATTATTGTTTTGCTGTGAATGAGTATCACTTTTGTTCTTTGCCTTTTAAAAAAGAATTCTCATTCTTGAAACATAAAATGGCATACATATACCATCATTGTTATGGTATTTTGAATGTATTTTCATTTTTCTATCCATTTCAGTTTTATGAACAACCACGGAAGTATTGTAAATGAAATAGAAGTCTCCAGTTCCTAATAAAAGTCCTAACCATAAACATCCCCTAAAAAAACCATTCTCATAAAGGACTAAATCCCAGGATTTTGAAAGCATGGGGGGAAAAATTAACCTTCTGCTTAGAGCTCCAGTATTGCAGTATAGGTAACTGCCACAGTTGCCTGAGCACAAATTCTTACTTGATTTGCTATACTTCTGGTAAATTTAGCAGTGTAATGGTTCCTGTCTTGATAAAAGGAGAATAGGGTGCCTATGTTTCTGCTGAAAAGGTAATTACAACCCTGCAAAGATTTCTTTATCATAATGCTTGCCACTGCACCGTGAGCTTTGGACAGATGCCACCTTTTTATTTTAAATATAAATGAATAAATAAAACCCACTGATTGACACAAATGCCTTTATAGTATTTTCTAGTGTTCTTTGCTATTATACCAGATGTCTTATTTTCTTCTTCAACTGCATCAGAGATCCCAGAAACCTCTCCATCAGGACTCATCAGTCTTTTCTTGGGAGGATCTGAGCTATTCAGAGCCATCAGCAAATACAGTAGCAGTGCTCAGCCTGCACTGCATGTGATTGTCTTTCCTGCTATTGCAGGCTCAGTCCCTATATTCAAATCCACCATTATTTAGAAACAATTTCAGATCCCTTTTGTGTATTTCCACAAAATACACAGTCTCAGCAACATCAAAAAGATCACAGCTGCCATCCTCTGTAGCATCCATGCCTTCAAAGAAAAAGGAGCCAGGCAGCTTCCTTACAGTAACAGTGCAGCCTGGTCCTGAGCTCAGCGAAGAAAAAGAGTTCACATTTTGTTCAATTAATTAACTCTCAAATGGCATACAGAACAGTAAGTCTCAAGAAAGAAATTATAGGGACATTAGTAACTTAGTTCTAATTTCTGGCCAAGTCAGACCACAAGTCTAATAATTTTTTCCCCGTAAATACATTTCTACAGTTCTCAAAGACTCCTGGAGACTGCACTGTTGATTCCCTCAACCCCCACCCCCCACTCCCCACCCTGGTGGAAATGGCATTTCTGAGCACACAGATGTTGAAAACATATTTCCACCATAGAGCAGACTTGGATTTACAGTTCCTACTGCAATTACATGCCACAACACACTGATCCACTATAAACTTCTCCACCCTTAAATTAATTCAAATATAGGCTACTTAACTATGCAGCAGTTCGCTTTATAAGTGAAGCATCATCTGCCTATGCCAGTCTAATTTAATATGATAACCTGTCCTACACTAAACAAGAAGTCAGAGTAAACTCTGTACTGGACGTTCCAGGTAATCTGAACAAAATTAAAGCATGTCTCTGCACAGGATCAGGGGACAATGCTGATTATTTATGCACAGAGCTAGTATAAAGGATTGGCAACATAAGGTGGTGCTTTTCAGTTCTTTTACAGTTCAATCCTAGGGCCAGTTCTGTTCAATAATTTTATCAATGATCTGGGTGCAGGAGTTGAACACACCATTAGCACCTTTGCTGATGACACCAACCTAGAAGGTGCTATTGACTCTCTCACAGGATGAGAGGCCTTGTAAAGGGATCTAGACAGACTGGAGCATTGGTCAGTCATCAGCGGCATGAAATTGAACAAGACTAGATGCCAGATGCTGCCCCTGGGCTGGAGTAACACAGACGGGGAGAGGGGCGGCTGGAGAGCAGCCCTGCAGAGGGCTCCGGGGGCGCCGGCTGGCTGCAGGCTCCGCAGGAGGCAGCTGTGTGCCCTGGCAGCCGGGAGGGCAACCCGCATCCCGGGGGCATCACACACGGCACAGCCCGCCCGGCACAAGGGGTGACCATCCCGCTGCGTTCAGCGTTGGGGCGGCCTCGCCTCGAGGGCTGGGGGCAGGTCTGGGCCCCACCACTTAAGAAGGACAGGCAGGGGCTCGAATGGGTCCAGAGAAGGGCAACGGAGCTGGTGAAAGGGCCGGCAGGAATGTCCTGTGAGGAGTGGCTGAGGGCTCTGGGCTTGCCTGGTGTGGAGCAAAGGAGGCTGAGGGGCCACCTCAGTGCTCCCGGCAGCTCCCTCAGGAGGGGAAGGGCAGAGGGAGGCGCTGAGCTCTTCTCCACGGGATCCAGGTATAGGTTGTGTGGGAGTGGCTCAGAGCTGCATCAGGGGAGATTCAGACTTGACATTAGGACGCATTTCTTTACCGAGAGGGTGGTCAAACAGAACAGGCTTCCTAGGGAGGTGGTGGTCAATGCCCCATGCCTGTCAGTGTTTATGAGGTGTTTGGACAATGCCCTCAATAACATGCTTTGACTTTTCATCAGCCCTCAAGTGGCTGAGCAGTTGGACTGCATGGTCGTTGTAGATCCCTTCCAGCCTGAGTATTCCATTCCATTCTATTCTATTCTATTCTATTCTATTCTATTCTATTCTATTCTATTCTATTCTATTCTATTCTATTCTATTCTATTCTATTCTATTCTATTCTATTCTATTCTATTCTATTCTATTCTATTCTATTCTATTCTATTCTTTCTATTCTATTCTATTCTATTCTATTCTATTCTATTCTATTCTATTCTATTCTATTCTATTCCATTCCATTCCATTCCATTCCATTCCATTCCATTCCATTCCATTCCATTCCATTCCATTCCATTCCATTCCATTCTATTCTATTCTATTCTATTCTATTCTATTCTATTCTATTCTATTCTATTCTATTCTATTCTATTCTATTCTATTCTATTCTATTCTATTCTATTCTATTCTATTCTATGGTGTCCTGTCCTGTCCTGTTCACTATACCTACCATAAATTTCTAGTGGTGAAACTCAAGCATGGAATGTATTTGCCTTACATTGTGTTAATAGAAAATCTGTTCTAGTAACAAGCACAGCTTACTGAGTACAGATCAACTTTCTTAGTACACTATGTTCTTTCCAAACCTATTTTTTGTCTTCCTATATCTAGAAACTTTGAAATACCTACTTGACAAACCTTCGTTCACAGACATTTATATCCTTTATGGTACAGATGTAACACTAGGAAAGTTACATTAAACACGTGCATCTATGATTCTCAGACATTCTCAACCACTAAGGAAGCTTCAGGATCCCATTCTGTTAAGAAGGAGACTTCTTTTTCTTGTGTAGTCCTCAGTGGACTCGTGATAGTTCATTTACTATGATCTCAAAGCACAAAAAATCAAGGCGACCACGCCAAGGGGTTATGCTTTGATCAAACAGCACTTTACTGTTTGCCCATAAAGCGATGTGCAATAGATAGAGTGACAGGAAGGGAGGAAAAAGTAAAGTAAAAAAGGAAAGAGGATTATAGTTACCACCATGGGTCCAAGGCATCCCTATGGTCCCAGGTCCAGGCAGCATCCCGCTGGTACTTCCGATCGTTGTGATCCTTGGTGGGGAAGATCTTCAAAGTTCAGTCGCTAAGGAGCCGTCTCTTATGCCAAGCAACACACCTCGCTCCTCCTCTGGCCCATGGATTGTTGCCAGTCTTGGCCTTCTCGAGCCAGGTTACCAGCATGTCCAAAGAGGAGCGAGTGCCTGAGGTGTGGTTTGCCTTAGAGGCGGGTGGCTTCAGACCAGGAGGTGTGGTTTTGTATTATAATGATATTAGAGTGAAGAAAGTTCACCTGAAGTTCAAGTTTTCTGGTTCGCTGCTATGACAGTGGTTGTGATCCATCTTCTGGACAGCGGTTATGCGGCCTTATCGTATTGTTCCTTTCGGTCCCAGGTAGCAGGGAGCGGCATAGTACTCCTCGTACCGTGCAGTTCTCCTTCCCAGGGTCTTTGTGTCTTGTGTCCATGAGGACCACATTCCATCTCCAGGTCTCTGCTGGCAATGTTGAGACAATATCGTTCTCTTTGGACTGACCCTTACGGTCACTAAACAAAAAACTCCTTATTTTTTCCCTGCTATCAGCATCACACTAGAGAAAAATCTGTACAAAAATGTATGCAGCTGAGACAGTTTTGCTGAATCACAGAATCAAACCCTAGCATGCAAACTTACATTTTTTTTAAAAAATAAATTATTCAGTGGCTTCTTCCTACATTTTCACCTATAATGTTGAAGTAGGGAGACAAACTACTCATTCTGAAGTTTTCCTATTACAGATAGTCCCTATCCAAGGGTATCGTATACAGCGCAATAGGGCTATAACCTATCTGCAGCTTAACTGATGAAAAATGAAGTCAGAAGAAGGACTAGAACCACACACACTCCAGAGCCTGAATTGTTCAGAGTAATCAGCAAAGGATCATCCCTTTCATATACAGAATTTTGTTATGTTGCTTTGGGATATAAAGCAGACTTAGGTATTGTAAGAAACTGCCCTTGCAAAAGGAAAATATTATCCCTGCTAGCTCTTTACATCATCTACATAGGCATTGGGTTCTAATCGTTGTTGCATGTGTCATTTATTCCGGAGTGGAATTCCTGCTACTGGGTGATATTTGCATTACAGTGTGACATCATCCATTATCTTCAGTTTACAAGACAATTCCCTTCTGCCTGTGTTATCTTCATTCTGTATCCCTAAGGTATACAAAAAACATTCATGACTATCCATTCATTAACATGTGTTCTGGGAAGATAGCTTAACAGCAAAAGTTATGGTGGTTCCTGCTTCCTTTGCTTTTTAGAAAACTATTGTGCTTCCTGTTCTCCTGCAGCTGGGCTTTATCTTGCATCGATTTTTACTCTGATGGATTTTTCTTTCTTGCCTAGACACTGGAAAGTAACTTTTTTACTCATTTGGTGTCACATTGCTGCAGAACTTCATTACCAAATTACTAAATTCACTAAATTAATAATTACTAATTTACTAACTTGATTATTAAATACCTTGGCTACCTCCACAAGAATGTGGAGGAAAGACCTTGAATGAACCTTATGATTTATAGGCATGAATCTTATAAATGCAGTTTGAAAGAAAGGCACTCATAGAAGGAATATATTTATGAATGTCAACCATCTTCCTAAACATCTGTCCTACTTTACACACATTAGTACTCAAAATGTTTTCACAGATTATGTAGAAGACCTGTTGCACCATTTCTCAAGGACTTTAGTACACTGAGTACAAACTACACAGCAACGTTGGAGGCTTACCTCAAATCTTCATATATGGGATTAGGGAAACTGGTACTGTCAGCAATGTACCTTGAAAAGTCACTGATATTTGAAAAGCATTTTTGTGCCGTATTTTCAAAAGTGCTTGAAGATGCAAATAAGTATGCTGTGGGATTTTCAGTAGCTGAAAATTCATCTGTCTTTGAAATCAAGGGGATGACACTCACATGCTCATTAGATACCTCCTTGCCTTTTCTAATGCTACAATGCATTTAAATTCTGGCCAGCTGACCACTGAAGGTCAGCCATTATTCTCAGCTGTTGATTTTCCAGTTCTGATAAAATTGTAAGAAACTAATCAGAATTATATCTTCATTGCTTTATCTGAATATATGTGTCTGCAGGCAAAAGTCAAATGTGATGCTTCAGTCTATGTTATGTATTATTTTTCTCCTTGTAGGGCCCTAGAAGCCTGGCCCTGGTACTTTTATGCTTTTACCACCAAGCAGAGTAGGAGACAGTCCATGCCTTGAAGATAATCAAAATAGGCAAACCAGATGATAATGGTTGAGTATCCAGTCTAGGATTGTAGTTTCCAAGAGAAGGAAAAGAGAGGTCACATTCTTTTGTTAAGGTGACAGGAGA